>NW_027526203.1:454737727-454926415 GCF_048455015.1 Haemaphysalis longicornis | reverse complement strand
CATTTTTTTATTCGCTCAACACGCGCCCCTATAATTCATGATCTGTTCGAAACTGCTGTAGCTGTCATTTGTGTTATTTTATGGTGTGTGTATTTTTACGATCCATTAGCTGTATACTAGAGATTAATATCTAGACCTGTTAGTTTAAGTGGTCTTTCTTTGCTTTTTTTGTTTCATTTGTAGTTCCTATCGAATACTGGGCAAATTCGCACTTGGGTATACTCCACTTTCATTATATGTAACATCTAGGAGGATTCCGAAGAAGACATTGAAAATAAAGAAATAGTGCGCTGACGTAGGTCACCTTCAACAGTCATATTTCAATAATGGCGTCCTGACTTGCCTCTGTTCACACGAAAAACCGGGTAGAACGCGGCCACCGACACTAACGCTCTAAATTAAAATCATCCATCACCACGCGTCCAATTTTCCGGCGCTTTGTGCAACAATTGTGGTGTCCTGTGCCAACGATCTAAAGATCAATAATTGTAGTTGTCTATTTTATTACCGGCTGTAATAGCTCTCGACGTGAGCTTAAACGCTACTAATTAGTTCCCCGTTCAGTGTTTGTACGCCGACGAATGTATAGACGCCATGTCGCTCGTCCTAGCATCGCCAATTTTACTGTCACTTACGTGGGCGATACCGCTTTTTTGACGCACAATAACCCGTCCCACTTTTCCAGAACTGTGCACTGGTAACAAGCATTCTTCACTGGAGAACACATTGTCTAGCACCGAGTAAGCCATACGCCGCCTCGAAAATGTTATGCTAGACAGGATGTCGGGTAACGCCGAACCGTTTTTAGGCTGGAATAATTTGAGGAATCGTGCAGACCTGTAACCCAAGTACGGGGCACTAAAAAACTAGATCGCGGAGAAGCTTTGAAACATCGCAGGGTTTTTTTTTTGCGATTCAAATATTTTACACTGTTTTAAACTTGTTTTGTGGAGCTGTGATAAGCCTTCCGCTTAGACACGATATCGCTGGTTTATGACCCACAAGCAAAAACTTTACATTCTATCCCTTCCTTTCACTTCACACGCTTCAGAGAGAAAAACAGGAGGACTTCGGAACAACGAAACGACAAACAAGCACTTGTTTGTCGTCCCCCCTTTTCCCCTACTCTTTTCCTTTTTGCCCAAGAGCTCGTAAAATTGAAGCACACCAACTCGGCCAGTTTCGGATTCTCTGAAATCTTCCCATTTTTTACGGTGTTGCGACGGGATAGCCCGTGCAAGTATTCAGCAGTTGTTCATTTTATTTTTCGTAGCTTGGTGGAAACACATGCTCCTGTCTCTTTTCCATCCGGCGTGCGTACAGCTCAGCAGACAAATCCAAGCCGAGCGAGTGCCTGCCTTCGCGCAATACAAAGCGGCCGGGAGCAATGCTTAACAGGCGCAAGAAAGAAAAAGAGGATCCGCCACGTTGAGAGGCGGACAGCAGTCTTTATGGGACGGGAGAAATGAAACTGCCGGGCTGCTCTCGAAATAGCGCATTATGCAGGGTGAAAGCCGACGTTGCGTCTCCGGCGACGAACGCTATGCGCCGGTTTTCGCTTGCGCCACCTTGCAGAAGCAGGGCGGCACCCAAAGGGCAGGCTGGAAAGGAAGGATGCTGAGAGAAGAGTGCCGTGTGAGCAGAGTCAGAAACAACCCACCAACGAGCAACGGTACCGCTTATCTCGCGTTATACGCACCTGCGTTGAACCGCATTTTGCTCTTGCACCGCGTGTATCCTTCATGGAGCGGCGACGCTTCGGTGTGTGGTTGATCGGCATCACATTTTGCGAGGAGCGTTTCTTTTGTTCTTGTTGTAAAAAGGCAATCGGGAGATATAAAGCGCTTGTTGGGGAGTGGAGGGCTTATTCAGCCGACGCCCCGGTTGCCCTTCTCTCCAAAAAAAAAAAAAAAACCGAAAATAGAGAAAATCCAAAGGCGAAAGCTCAAACAAGCTGTGGATTGTGCACGCTACTACCGCCCATGAAGCGGGTCCTGCACACTACTAAAATTAGTAGAGGGTGGGTGCGCTCTGGTCACATTTCTTGCTTGATAGGCATGACCAGCTCCTCATTTTGTTTCGCCCTTCGCGTGGGAGATTTTCCAGGATCCTAAGCGGCCAACAAAATGGCTAAAAAATGCGCGCCGATCCACCCTGGGAATGTGGGAATGTGGTTGGAAAGCGAAGTTGTAAACGACACCCACAACGATTACCCATGCGACATCACTTGAACTCACACACGTGGCTCTACAAAGAGTGAAACCAGAGACAAGTGAAATGCACTTAACCAGACCCTCTATTACTTTAAAGAGATATCTTTGCTGAGGTTAAATTAATGCATGATTTATGAACGGTGGTTGGTTGAGTTGTTTTCGGGAAGCACATAATTGGAAACTTATGTATTATAAAATTAAAGGGAGCCAAACCCGTCGCCACAGACGGAGGCGACGAGATCGGCGGCAGAGGCAGCAGCGAAGATAGATGCCATGCTTTGGTTTGAACTTCCTTTATTTTTTATAACTCTTGTGCATGCGCAAGGCGCGCATAGGGCCGCGACACGTGCCGTGGGTGGAGTGCACAGCGACGCGAGATGTCGTGTTACGCTATCACGTGGCATTCATCGAGAACGCAGGGGGTAAACCCGCAGATGTGCTCGGTGAGTGCACCGTCTGTCTCCCCCGTCTCCGCACGGGCTCGTAGCTCAATCGGTAACACAACGGGCCCTCGCTCCGTTTCTCTATTCGTTCCAGTCTCAATTCCCGGCGGTGCCAGTAACTTCATTTATTTGTTCGCGGGAGCTTTCTGTTGACACCTACGGTCGCGACAGAACCCTTGGGCGATAGAGCTAAAAAGCTTCGCTTTAATAAGAATATGCTACAGCGGGTTACAGCGGTGGAGAAGTGCCCAATCCTGGAAGCGAAGCGTTGACAGCAGCACAGCGAAGGTTCACTTGTGTTGTTGGCCCATGAGACTTTGTAGGTGACGCTGTCCGCCACTACGGTTGGGAAACCATGTGCATTTCTGGATGTCCACTGGTGATAAAAAATTTTGCTGTCGGATGATGTCAGGCCGCATGCAACGACGCTTACGAATTCGTACGTATTAACGGCATTAAGGCGTACGATCAAATATTTCTGGGTGTTTGGAACGATTCACGTGTGCTGTGTCCTTGGAGGGCACGGTCTACTTGGTATCCTGGTTGATTTCGTTACTTTATCGACAGCATGGTCTTTTCCGGTAATCGCGTTATGACATGCAAGTCATTGAACCGAAGCGTAGGGATATTGTTACGCGGAGACCGCCAAAAAGGCGAAGCGAACCATGGTAGATGATGAAGAGATCAAATTAATGGGCGTTCGCCCTCTCAGCACGAGCGCGGCTATGTACCACCGCGTGCGTAATCTTATTCCCTGGTGGGTAAGTATGGTGGTGTGTGCCACTGTACCCATTTTCTCCTTCACGTGCAATAGGCTGGGATAGTTCGAAACGTTCTGACCCGCCGCGGTGGCTCAGTGGCTAAGGCGTTGCGCTGCTGAGCACGAGGTCGCGGGTTCGATTCCCGGCCGCGGCGGCCGCTTTTCTGATGGAGGCGAAAAGCAAAAACGCCCGTGTGTACGAGATTTCGGCGCACGATAAAGATCCCCAGGTGGTCAAAATTAATCCGGAGCCCTCCACTACGGCGCGCCTCATCGCCTGCGTTGCGTCGGCGCGTTAAACCCCAGAATCAATCGAAACGTTCTGACAAGGGTAGCCCTGAAGACTTATTGTAGTAATTGGATAGCTGGTTTCTGTCCGCAAAATTCCATTGATTCTCGCGAATTACCTTTCCGAAAGTATCAAATCCCGCACATAAATGCGCATGGCCTTAAAGAAAAACAATGGGGCTTTCGTGTAGTGCAGATAGGCAGCATGGGATCAAGAATATACCTCGTGTAGCTTATTCTATCCCTACCTAATATCCATATTTAAATAGTCAATGCCCCTCTTGAAAGAGCATACAAAGGTAAGGGCACTTATCTGAAAGGCTGAGAAATATGGGATAAATGACACACGCACTCGCGTAAGGGACCACGGAGGAGTATTGGGAACATACTCTCATCATGTGTCAAGGAAACGGTTCGAGTGGGTAGACTGTGCTTCGTGGTTTGGTCGGTTAATTTACGAACATACTGCGGCGAAAAAAGTACATAGAAAATGCATTTTCTCTTGCGCTATCATCTTAGCATGGATTGATGACTTCGGACGCAGGGCGGCTTTGCAAAGATTACGAGCTCGGTGATACTGTCATTTAAGGCGAAAGCGTTATGTGCCCCATTCTGCAAAATAGAGCCGTTTTAGTTGTTGTCCGGCCAATAAAATGACCGCCGCAATAGAGAAAATGGTTGCCGATGTAAAGAGCACACGAAACAACACGTGATCCAATGGGATTTTAACGCTAGTCTGCACAGTAACAGCCCGGTGCTCTACCAACTGTGCTATCTCTTTTTTTTTTCACTTGGTATTTATTGCACTAAATGTCAATGTAGGAAACGATATTTACAACACATATTTAAAACTATGTACACATACAAATGAGTTCATTACAAGTTTAAAAAAAACTAAACACAACGAACAATTATGTACACAAAGCTTAAAACGGGGCGACATTGAACAACTAATAAGGAGAGAATACCAATCAGGGCGAGAATCATTTTGGTCATAGACGTCTTTACGATAATGATAATTTGCCAGAAGCGTGTTCTGGAAGAAACCGTAGGATCAGCGTGCCTATCCAGCATTGCCCTTTTCATAAACTGCGCAGAACGATTAGAAAAAAAGCAGTCATATGGCACGTCACCGTCTGCTGGTGACACGAGATACCGCATACTATGTCGAGCCAATTCAAAGTCCTTCTTAAGATTTCTTTGGAAGACACCCCAGAAGGGTATAGCATCCTTACAATTTATGAAGCAGTGCTCACTTGTTTCCGGTACATCGCACGGGCGACAGTTTACAGAAGACACAAAGATGTTCCGGTTGTGCAGCCCCGTTTTAATAGGCAAAGTTTCGCTGTGCAGTTTCAAGAGAAACGCTTTTGTTGGGGGAGAAAGCGGAATTCTATGGACACGTAAGAGCACATCTTGTAGAGACAATTTAGAATTAATAGTTCTATACAATGGTGCCGGGAAAAGCATGGGGATTAGGTCCTTGTAGAGTTTAACACGAAACACAGTGAAAATGTAATCTTGGCGAAAAGCGAACCAGCAAAAACCGTACTCAGGTGTACACTTCATCCATAAACTCCCACAAACAAGGTCTGGTCGAGAACACTGATGAGACAACGATATTAGGCAAAACCTCGGCGAGGTTAACTTGCAAAAAAGCGTGAACAGGATGGGTGGAGTCCCGAAAAAAGGAGAACCGTGCAACTATTTGCGGTACAAAGATGATGGGTAAGCCAAGCCCGCCAGTGCGAACCGGTCTAAGAAGATTGTCGCGCCTTATTGGCTCCATGGTAGGCGACCACACAAAGGTCGCGAAAACCCGATGTAGCCGCTGTATGAGACTCCGAGCGCGATGGAGAATTTGCATTACATACACTAATTTGGATGTCGAGAACATGTTACATGCCAGGGCCCTTCCAAAAATCGACAGGTTATGCGGAACGAAAGCCTGCGAATAACTACGAAGAGCCTCAGTGCGTCCCCGCCAATAGCGGGTGCTTTGTCGGTAGGAGTCCAGCGGAATGCCCAGATATTTAGGTGGTGTACAGGACCATTGGATGCCGGCATACTCGGCCGGTGTTGTTGCCCATGAGCCGAACCAAACTCCACAGCCCTCCAGAAGGTTGATGTGTGCACGTTTCCAGAGCAGAACAAAAGTTGTTGTCGTTGTTCCTTTCTTCCTAGCGTATGCGCACTTGGGGGATTGGCCAAAAAATCGGGAGCTTTGGGGGACAATGTGTCCGCTTCACAGAAATCACAAAACTTGCCTTTGACACGCAAAAGGTGTAGAATAACGCGTTGCGCGTGACACGATGGCACGTGAGTAGAACAGGTGTTCCCCAGCCGCACAGAACCTCGATTCTAGGGAAGCTGTGGCGTGTGCCGTGCTGCTTGCTGACGTTATTCACGCCGTAAGAGGAAGAAACGAAAGCAAAGAAAAAGGCGAAAACACAGTATCAGAAAAAAAGAAAGCGTTTGAAGTATTTTTTGCCAAAGACAATGAAACCAAAGCGAAGAAAGCGATGGAAATGCGATGTTGCAGCAAAGAAGTGATTAATAAGTATTGCCAGGCTTTCGCCTTTAATAAGGAGAGTTAAGTGCCCCGAGGAATTTCTAAATTGTAGCTGAAAAACCCGCTCACGCACGCATAAACGCACCCCCACAAAATAATTCGGCAATTCCACTTCAGTGTCCGTTTAAAATGTCCGGCGCAGTTAACGCAAGAATCGGTCCATGCACACGTTTTGGCCATTGGAGGCGTCGTAAATCCCTTTGTCTTAAAATGAGCCTATTGCAAAAGCCCGGCTTAGTCTACTTTCCTTCGTCTTCGCGAAAATAAGAATAAATTGAAGGCCTTTTTGCAACCGCTTCAAGAAGCTTTAATGCCCGAGAAGAGCACTCCACAAGGTAAGAACCGTACTTAGACTGCTGTGCTCTAGAGAGCAGTCACGGTGAAGAAGGAATAATGACAATAAAGAAATAAAAAAGGTGCTAGTTTTTTCAATGTGGCGAAAGTCGACACAAAATATTACGCAAAGCTCCCTCGTCTTATCGGATCCCGACTCTTTGTGCCTTAAAACAGCGGTTGCATACGAGGGCCATAACCGAGTTAGGGTATGCAGCTCCCTGAAAAGCTCCTCTGTCTGAGCTTCTGAGTCTATAGATGCACACCCTTGAAACCCGGTTTATGGCTTCTTCGGCCGTACGGTCAAGAAACGCCAAGCTGTTTATAAAGCCCACAGGGGCTTGAGGGGAAAAAAAATAGTGAGGTATGGGGAGGAGGGGGGGGGGTGAGAGGGAGAAGAAAAGTATGAAAAGAGGTAGCATGAACAAAAAAAAATGAGAAGAGGGATAGATAAGGAAGGGTTGAGGTTGGAAGGGAAACACGCAGAACGAAAAGCAGGCGTGCCCGCGCCCGAGTGAAAGCGGGGTCGATCTGCAGGCTTTGTGTTGTGGCGAGCAGCTTTCTGAAAACCATACCCGCAAGAAAAACGCTCTGCTTTGGGTTTCTCCGGCTCCTTAGCTCGCCATCGATCGCACTGATGCCGCTGCGTGAAGAAAAAGGGACGTTGGGTGGCCTCACTTAGTGTCGTCAATGGGGAGAATGTTTGCGGTTTTTTGAGGGCGCTGCTCTGTTCTGCCGTCTCTCTCCTTGCCAAAGGTAGCGATAAATGGGTGTGAAGCTTGTGCTAGCCCGCATGCTGTAATCCTACCTTCTCTATTATCCCTGCGGAGGTTCTGGATAGAAACTTGGTAACAATTTTCGCCGAGTGTATTTATGACTTCCAGAGTTTGTGTGGTCATACAAAATCGTTTAGGTGGGCCCTGCGCCGCAAGGGTACATCGCCCCGTTACGTCATTCCGATTACTAGAAAGTGGTCTCTACAAAGTAGTGTACAGCGGGTCTAAACATGTTTTTCAGACGGCACACAAAATGAAGACGCCCACGAAAGCCTATGGTGCCACCAGGAACGTTAGCGTGTCACCTTCTTTCCCTGCCTACCAGCCTCCTCCCCTTTGCATGATTTGATTCCAGCTCGCTAATAAAGCCCATTCATTCATTCATTCATTCATTCATTCATTCATTCATTCATTCATTCATTCATTCATTCATTCATTCAGACAACCGCTCTCTCCAGACCACCGCGAAAGCTTACTTTGCCGCAGAACATAAGTGCGTGCAGAGAAGCCTGCTTCGGGGCCGCTAAGTAGAACAAATAAGAATAACTCTTTTGTAAAAGTGATTTTGGTGACATCGCCGTCACCGCATTATTGTCGTAACAAAAATAGCGGAAAATGAAAAGAAAAAAAAGCGCACCTGTGTTTCGGGAAAAGCGTAAGCAGCAGCAGGATGGTGTTCCGACTGATATGATACGATCGCTTTGGACAAGTCGGATGTGGCGGGGCGTCCTCCTTCAGTGCCCCCAAGGATACGTAACGCCGGTGATTCGAAGAAGTGTCGTGAGAATGTTTATGATATAGAAGGCAATTATCAGAATTTCTGTACACTTCGTTCCTCGTGGTTTGAGGGCTAGGTATGGAGTACAGTGAGCAATTTTTTGTTTTGTTTTATTTTTCAGACCGTTGGCTACCAGCAAAGAGGATCACGTTAAGTATGTACGTGTCAACACAAAAGAGCTGGGCCGATAGACTAAAACATCTCACGTTAAAAAAGAAAAAAAATTCGAAGTACAATAACAACAAGAATGATGGTGTCGCTTGTCATAACTCCTAACAGCTTAAACTACAGTACCTCTACAACTGCAGAAATTTGGGCTATACAGTTTCCATGTTTTTTCCCAAACGTAGCTTCGTACGTCTTACGCCGCGCTTGTGAATACATGAGGGGAAGGGGACTGTTTAATTTAAGCCGCCGCCTGTTGCCTAATAGCCGGCACTGTTATTCTTATGGGATATTTGCCTGTATTTGGTTGCTTGTCACTCTTATTAACGCACTACTGTATCATTTTAGGCATCTTTATGTTATCTTAGCTGCAGTCGTTACCGATGCGAACCCCACTCCATCTTTGTGATGTTTCAATAAAAAGTATGGCGGTACGCTCGATAGTGCCAATCACGGAACGGCGTAGTCGTAGTAGTAGTAGTACTAAAATTTATCAAAAGGAACGGTGTGAGCCCGGGATGCGAAATGGAAAGTGGACAAGAAGCCCACGTTGGCTTTCCTTCCCACCCTGAACTAGTGTGAGCGCACCAGTTAGCACTATTGCCCAAACATTAATGACGGAAGCATTACGTGGCGGCGTATCGCAGACTCGGGGTCAGATGGTGCCACTCACTGCGGATGCCGTTTAGTGGGACGGCAGCTTTTAGCGCACAGCATTATGGTGCCGCGGACGCTGGCGTCGCACGAGATGGGGTTGGATGTATATGTGTACCGCGTAAAATTAAATGCTCAGGGGCGGCGGTTGTTAGCCGGCATCGGCACGTATGCAAGCAATATCTTTAGTCTTACGATTGGCGTTTTTGACTTGCTTCGCCCACTTTAGAGCAAGTGTGTCCCTGCTGGCCCCTGGCGCCGAGATATCTTGGCGTGAAACATTGGCGAAAGTGGACAGTGTGGGCGAGGGGGAGGGAAGCAAGGGTAAGTGACGAATCCGCCACACAACCCGAATCGCGCCGTGCATCCAGATGCCAGCATCTGCTAAATAAGCACGCGCAATAACTGTTGCGTGGTCGCAGTCCTTCGTTACCCCTACTTGACCTCCGAAGGTGGAGGAGTGGCCACCTACAGTGGGGGAGTAGTGGTAACGGCATTTACGGGGGGGATCATCCCCAGGAAGAGGGTCCTGCCGCAGTTGTTTTTTGCTTTTCCATACTTTTTAACGCATGGTTCTCGCCGCAAGGAAGTACACTGCATGCACGCGCACCTGCGTATGCTTGTTGCGTACAGGTGCCGTCAAAAGTAATTGGAACAAGGTCTCGTAAATTTGCAATAATTTCTTCACCCAGAAACTGGCTGGCTGCGTTGGTGTGCGATTAAAGGAGTCCTCTCTTATATAAAAAGCTTCCTGCTCTTACCCCTGCGTGACGCACAACCTTCAGCGGACGGACGAAAAGGCTCGACCTGCAACAGCTTTGCTGTTAAAAACGGCGGATAACTAGAAAGGGCGTTCTCCTCGTGAACGCTGTGATGCAACAGGAACACACTCGCCCACTATTATCATATTCTATGTACTTAGTCTGTGGACGCACGAACGTTTGAGTTTCAATTACGAATTGAGTATTTATTGATATTGGATTCATAGTGAATTTAGAATTCAATATTCGAGATGGCCGATATCTTGGAATATTCGGTTTCGGTTGAATATTCCGATGCAGTACCTAAATGTTCTGTGTGGCCCCAACTGCTAACCATATGCTGTAGCCCAAAACTCAGCGTCTGAGAATTAATTGTGCTTGTGTCACATGCTGGCAAAAGTAAAAATGCAAATCCACGATCCAGTTTGTTATTTTTTTAATTTTTCGCGTTTATTGGGGCACGGGAGCACTGAAACCTCTGGGCGGAATTGCGTGTATTGAAAATGAAATATTATAGCAAGAAATTCGTAGTATTCGATTCAATATTCGAAGCGAGTTTTCCTTTCTTTCCAATATTTGTAATCGAATTTGAAGCAAAAATTTCACCATTCGGACGCTCCCAGTTCTTCCCTATTTGTAAGAAAATCATTTACGCTGAGCTGTTTTTCGTGTAACAAAAAAGAGGTACCCATGCGCAGAAGGAATACCGCAGAGCCTTCTTGCAAAGGTTTTTGGTGGCGCCGAGGACGCGGTCCTCATGCTGCTCGTGATGCCATCACCCACTGGGCTTTTATGCCTAGGACGCATAGTGGTACGGGGAAGACCTTTCTGGACTAATTCGCAACATAACCGTTCAACAAACATTTTTTATTCGGCAGAAAGGTTAGCCAGCTGTCCTTTTTTACGCTTTTTTTGCACCAGTTCACATAAGCCGGTACTTGTACCTTCACCGCACAAAAAAAAATAATAATAAAGATGTGGCGAAAACTTATTTAGCGTGAACGCCGAAATGTGTATCTCGCGGGTTACAGATGACATGGCCTCAATAACACCTAGAGTCATAAAATGAATGGCCGACGACAATAACGCGAACGATATTAGATAGTTTTAGTAGGGAGTTATAGTAAAGCGTTTTAGCTGGGGCTTTAACGTTCACGCGCTGCAATCCCAAACGGATAGCGCCTCGTTACGCGATGGTTAGCGTGCCCGCAAACGCTATGGGAGCGCTAAAGTGGTGCTTTCCGCTATACTAAAACTCTGTATTATTGCGTTTTCTGCAAGTGCGTACGTTCAACGTTAAATTTTTGCGGCACGCTACGTCGGCATCGTGCGGAGAGATTTAGTACAGCGCATGGAGCAAGATACAGCGATTTGTTGGTTTTGCTTTGCAGTACTCTAACGCTTATGGCGCCATCTGTTGAACAGAATGCTAAGCGACTCTCATCTGGCCGAACCAGCCCCTGGAATTTTGCATGACTGCCCAACCAGCGGGACCAAAGGGCTTCAGTTAGTATTGAATGCAAAACGTGCACAACATGATATACATATTCTCCTACATAAGTACACTGTACTTGCTTTGGTGATCGCACACAACGCGCTGAACCAAGGGACCGGGTTTTACGTGTTCATTTTGTTCTACTCGAAAACCATCCAAAAATCCGCTTCGAACCAGCGCGACGTAACGACGTAACTGCTTGCACTGCGAGGCGGAAGCACAAGAATAAAATGCGACCTTTTGCCTCCAGCCCGTCGTAAACATCGCACTCACTTCAAGCCATTTGCGGTGTCCAACAACAAGTCACTTCACTCTTACGCAAACCGCGCGCACTGGGTTTATTCGCCCCTAGTGATAACTTATTCCGAACATAGCAAGCACAGTCCTCCTGCCAGAGCACACCGTCGCCTTCAACCGTGAGGCGAACGCTTCAACAGCACACACAGCTTCTGACGCAGGCCTGGAGGAGCTTTGTTCGGGCAGTCAGCGATGCCACATTAGTTTCGCTCACCGCGAGAACAACGTGCGAACCAGGCGATCCCTTTAAAAAAAGGGCCCATCTCCCCGCGAGGGGGACTCGAGTAAATGTGTCGCATAGGGGGTGGGTCTATTGCGTTAACGTTTAGTGTTTGGGGAGTTGGTGGTAGTGAATGCGTTGTATCAGTAGCTTCTTGGCGTAGTTTGAATGAGTCAAGGATATAAGGCGCGTTCGTAGCCTTTGATTCGGTGTCGGTTTTGTGGCGCAGTGGGAAGAGCACCATGTACCTCGCGTTCCGCCCACAGGTAGTGAATGCGTTGTATCAGCAGCTTCTTGACGTAGTTTGAATGAGTCAAGGATATAAGGCGGGTTCGTAACCTTCCACTCTGTGTCGGCTTTGTGGCGCAGTGGGTAGAGCACCATGTACCTTGCGTTCCGCCCGCAGGGTCGTGGGATCGAAACCAGGCGCCGGTAAGTATTATTTCTTTATATAGTGTAGGGGGAGGGGTGCGGACCTGTTGTTGAGAACGAGGAGGGTAGCGTGATGCGGGAGAGGAGGAGTGGGGGAGAGGGCGCACCTGGAACGGCTGTTGCGGACGCCGAGGCACGCCAACGCCGACAACGCCGGGTGACATCGTGAGTTAAAGAAATGGTCTGCATTTAAAAACGTGTTCTATAAGATGCAAATTACTTCTCACAGGGGAACGAAAGCATTGAGGCATAGTGGGCTGTAATGATTGTAGTTGACGTGCTCCACTCTACCTGCCACCATGTCGCCAACACAGAGACACGCAAGGGCCGTAATACGCACGCTGCTTTGCTGAAATAGCGTGCGTTCATTTTACGGCCGCCAAACGCAAAACCAACTTTGCGGGCTGCGCATGCACACTGTCACCCACGCAAGGGGGGTAGCATACGGTAACAGTTTTCGTAAAGCCGAAAGCGCTATACTAAAAATGGGCCATGAAGACAAAACACAAGTTTGTTTTATTCAAAAAATTTCGTGTTTTAGTGCCTCCAGCGCTTGTCCGGGTGTTAACAGGGCTTTAGTGACTAAGAAATTAATCAATGTAATTTAAAAATTTGATTTTCCCGCTAAATCATGTGTTTTCGTGGTCTGCAATGACATCACAGGAACCGACCGCTGTGCAGCCGATTGCGAAGCCTTGTTTACCGTTAGTGGACCTAGATGGCGCCACCATACCACGGCAAGCCATTTTCTACCTTTGGTTTGTTTTGACAGTATTTAAACCTGGCTTGTTTTTTTCTTTTTTTTCTGGGAGAAAATAATCGTTTCGTGTAACACAATGCTCGCTCGATAAATATGGTCACGTAAGACACCGTTGCTTGCGTCAATCGGCCAGTGTCGTCTGAGACAACCCCAAAGCCCAGTAGGGCTGTGAAGCTAAACCAAGCATAGTGCGCGCAGTACCAACAGCAGTACGCATCGGTACTTCTATGTTTACGTGTGCTTTCGCAGCTTCCACTGTTTGTCCCACAATTCTTACGGCTTTAAGAGACTCCCGCTAGGGGGCCAAGCGATGCACACACGTCTGCAATCGGCTCCGTGTTTGTTCCTTCTGTTTACCGGCTGAACCCATCTACGCTGACGAGAGAAGCGCCGCGGGATCCGCGAGGCCCCAAGGAACCTCGCGATACCACGTTCTTAGTTTTTGCTGCAGCACAAGGTCAGCTACGACACGTTGAACATTTTGCCACGCCGCACACCTGGCTAAGCCTACATAGGCTTGCCACGCCGGCTTTCCACGCCGGTGCTAATAACGCCCGTGCCCCGTGCGACGCTGCCGGAGCTGAACGCGACCGCGCCAGCTTTGGATCGCGGCGCCGGCTAATACCTCGCCATGGAGTCTGTTGTGCTGGGAGAAGATATCTCTCCAGAAGAAATGGAAAAACGTGGATGGGCCACCATTCGGCGACGGCAAGCCTCTCTGAAAGCCACCCCCGGCGTCCCGCCCAGCACGACGCCAACTGCACATAACACCTCCAAGCAACGGAAGAAAGGTCAGCGCCCCTCGCACCGGCAACCGCCTGAACCTCTGCCGCCCGGTGACATAAAAATTGTTCTCCGACCACGGGGCGGTCTCGCGCTTGCCTCGCTGCCTCTGGTTCTACTCGCCGACCACATTCAACACCAAGCGGGTGTTCCACCGAACGGCGAGGACCAAGTGCGCGTTCAAGCCAAGCCTAACTTTGTTGTCGTAAGTACCCCGGACGAAGCACGAGCAGCAAGGTACGCAAACATCTCGACCGTCATAATCAACGGCAAAGGATATAACGTGGCGCCGCATGTATCGGCACCAGCGAACACGTCAACAGGAATTATCTTCAACGTCCCCGAATCAGACAGAGCAGAGCAGATCTCGCAAAGCATCTTCAACTTCAACCCCCAACTGAAAATTCTCGACGTTCGCAGACTGAATACATCCAGCATGGTGCAGATACTTTTCGATAGACCCCATGTTCCATACTGGGTCAGGTACCGCGCCGCTACATACCGCTGTAAACCTTTCCGCCGGTAGACTGAGGCCTGCACCCGATGCTGAACACCGGCCACAGGCAAGACGTTTGCCCTGGGCCACAAACAGCAACAAGATGCGCCCGATGTGGTGCCATCGACGCACCGGAACAGCACCCATGCACGCCCAGGTGCATCGTCTGAGGGGGCCATGTGACCGGTTCCAGCGAGTGCCAGCAGCGGTTTCGTCCCCGCAAGACCTTCGCCATGGCAGCCTCCACCGTGCCCGACAAGGATCAATTTCCGCCGCTACCTCAACGAGAGGAAAAGCTGAAACCATCCAAGCAAGATTGCAGCAAGAAGCAACAAGAAACCGGCCTGTCAACATCGAGCAACGTCCCAGGGACCAAACAACGTAACCAACAGGTGGGCAGTCCCCGCTTGCCTCCCTCTGCTCACATGCAAAATGATCAGTTTAACGCAACTCCCCCTAATCCAATAGCAGACATAATTCGAGAACTGCGCACTATTAGACTTGAAATCTCCTTCCTCAAAGTAGAAAACGCGGCTCTTAAGCAGGAAAACATGTTGCTCAAAGCTCGCATGCAAACGGCCGCACTTGATTCTGACCAAGCAGCATCCCCTAATCCCCCAAAGCGCAAGGCACCATGCACGCCGAATCTCGAGGAAAAACATAACGACTCCGAAGAATTAAAAATATTAAACGAGAGAATTAACTGCAGGTTTGAAGCTATGGACCGAAGGATCGAGGCTGCGATCTCTGAGCTAACCAACGCCATTAAAGATCAATTTGACAAGGTGGTAACCCGGCTTACAGCCTTAGAGGATACCCATAGGAACTCCCGTCCGGCTAGCGTTGGGCCGATCAAATCCTCAAAACCTTACAGTAGACCCGCTTCGGCGGACATGACCAAATTTAACACGGAAGATTCGAACTCGAACAATGGCCTGGAGTAACGAGAAATACGTGATTTGGCAGTGAAACTGCCGTGGGCTTCGCCGAAAACGAGGGAACCTGCAGAAGTTCATCGACACCAATGTGCAAGAGGCGCCGGACGTAATAGCGCTGCAGGAGACAGGGGCACAGGCAAAATTATCCGGGTATAAAACTTACAGTGAAGCCTCGGACGATAAGATGCCCGTCACTACTCTAGTAAGACGAAATTTACCGGTTATGGAACACGAGACTGGAGTCGCCACCGTGGACCACGTCCTCGTCGAAATTATTTCGACCAAAAAGGGAAGCGAAGGCAGCGTTTTCGCTCTAAACGTATAGAGTAGTCCCAGGAAAAGGCACAGGTTCGGATCTCTATTCCGCAAGGTTAACGCGCCTCACCCAGCCTGGGGGTACGGTAGGGAGGTCGCCAAAGGACGAAACCTCTGGATGGACGCACAGCAGCAGGGTCTCACTCTGGTGACCGATCCCGCTCATCCCACTAGGGTGGGTAACAGCGTATGCCGCGACACCACTCCCGACTTAACCTTCGTCAAGAACGTGCCGGATCCTGATTGGCTAAACACTCAAGAAAATTTAGGAAGTGATCACTTTATTGTAGCCACCACTGTGAAGGCCGGTCCTTCCAAATTAAAGGGTAACAAGATCAAAATAGCAGAATGGGATTCTTTTCGTGATATCAGAAGAGCAGAGAACTTGAGTAGCGAAATTGATGAGATCGAGTCTTGGACCAAAAACATACACAAATGCGTAGAAAAAGCTACTAAAACCATCCCCGAGGAAGCGGCTGACAGCAGGCTCCTGCACATGTGGGAAGCCAAGAATGGCCTGCAGAGACGGCTCTGTAAGCAGAAACATAATCGTAGCCTGCGAAGAAGAATAGCAGTTTTAAACAAAGAAATTGAGGACTACGCGAATCAGCTCACCCGCCAGAACTGGCACAGTATGTGCGACGGCATGGAACATCAGATGGGGCTACCCAGAACTACCCAGAAACACAACCTGAGTAAGATTGTTCACACTTACCAGGGAACGGAGCAGGACTTGCTCAAAGAAATTAAAGATAGATACATTGGATCTATTCAAAAGAAGGCGCTATAACCGTACACCGGTAAAGAAAACTCAGACCTTGACCGACCCGTTACGATATCCGAGATTCGGGCAGCTTTGGACAATATCCGGACAAGGTCCACCCCTGGCCCCGACGGTATATCGAACAAAATTTTAAGGAACCTAGACGACGAATCTATAGAAGCCTTGACGAAGTACATTATTGTATGCTGGGAAAGGGGTAGCATCCCGCGGCAATTGGAAGACTGCCCAAGTGGTCATGATTCCAAAGCCTGGAAAGAAATTACAATTGGAAAACTTGAGACCCATCTCACTGACGTCCTGCGTGAGCAAGCTGATGGAGCACGTCATCCTCAATAGACTGAACGCCTACATGGAGGACAGAGGGCTCTTCCCTCACACCATGATAGATTTTAAACTCAAATTGTCTACGCAGGACGTAATTCTAAGCCTCAAACATCAGATCCTAGATGGAGACGAGAGCTCGTCCTTAGACACTAAAGCAATTTTGGGATTGGACTTAACAAAGGCCTTCGATAACATCGCTCACGAGGCCGTCCTAGAAAACTTACAAGAACTGGAAGTGGGTCGTAGAAGTTACGATTACATAAAAGACTTTCTCTCCGACCGGAAAGCTCATGTAACTATCGGAGGGGTCATATCAGAGAACATAGAATTGGGTAGCCGGGAAACACCGCAAGGTTCTGTCCTGTCGCCATTTCTTTTTAATGTCGCTATGATTGGGCTTCCTGAAATACTAGATCGGATAGAAGGCTTGAATCACAGCCTCTACGCTGATGACATCACCCTCTGGGTCACCGGAGGTCGAATTCAGAATATTCTCCAGACAGCGATCGACGCAATCGAAACATACGTGAAACCGAGAGGTCTAGCGTGCTCTCCGCAAAAATCGGAGTTGTTGCTTTACCAACCTACGATGAGAGGACGCAACCGTGCCTTGGAAGTCCCCAAAATCGAGCTTTTCGCTGATGGTAATCTCATTCCAGTTGTGAATAGTATCAGGATTCTCGGCTTGAGAATTCAGGCCAACGGACAAAATACTGAAACCGTTAAATTTTTAGAAAAAAGCGTCCATCAAACCTCCATACTGATTTCCAGGATAGCAAGCAGACATCATGGAATGAAGGAGGGCAATTTGATCAGGCTCGTACAAGCGTTCGTCCTGAGTCGCATAGCGTACGTAACACCTTTCTTGAGACTAAGGGCGGACGAAAAGACCAAAATTAATACCATGATCAGGAAATCATACAAACAAGCTCTCGGGATACCAGCTACCACGTCCAACGAACGTTTCGAGGCGTTAGGAATTCATAATACATTGGAGGAACTAATAGAGGCGCAGAGAGTTGCCCAGCTAGAGAGACTCACAAAGACCTCGACTGGCCGTCATACTTTAATGACTCTAGGCATTCGGTACGAATCTCAATTCGGCACCAAACGCGAGATTCCATGTTGGAGGAACTAATAGAGGCGCAGAGAGTTGCCCAGCTAGAGAAACTCACAAAGACCTCGACTGGCCGTCATACTTTAATGACTCTAGGCATTCGGTACGAATCTCAATTCGGCACCAAACGCGAGATTCCATGTGAAGTATGGGAATGCATACACGTCCCTCCTATACCGAGGAATATGCATCCCTAACACAACAAAGAAAGAAGGCGCGAAAGAGCGAAAGCCTTACAAAAGAGATTCAAAAACTCTGAGAACGTGGTCTACGTGGACGCCGCGGAATACGCAGCCCGTGATGCCATGACCGTGGTAGCTATCGATTGCAATGGCAATTCCGTAACTAGAGGCACGATACTGACGTCGTCGCCGGATGCGGCAGAAGAGGCGGCCATTGCGATGGCGATGGCCTCCACGAAAGCTATATTTATTGTCAGCGACTCTAAAACTGCAATTAGGAATTTCGCAAAGGGACGGAACGAGGCACTGAGAATTCTGGTCGGCTTCAAAGACCGGAGAAAGGTCCAAATTGTGTGGACGCCGGCATACTCTTCTCTTCCCGGTAACGAGAACGCTCACGACGCGGCTCGAGGTTTGGCTAACCGAGCCGATCACGTCGAGGAAACATCTGAGCACTTCTCGCGCGCTGGGATGGGGAGGGACCGCATGGTCTCGTACAGAGACATAATTAATCATTACAGATTGGAACGGGTTCAGTATCCTCTCCCTCACTGTACTCTGAACAAATGGCAATCTGTAGCATGGCGCCTCTTACAGACAAATACATTTCCCAATCCGGTCATGTACAGCCATTGTTACCCGGGACTCTACACGAGCGAATGTAAGCTATGTACGGGCAGGGCAGACCTGCGCAATATTATTTGGGAATGTCCCCAGAAAAAGAATTCGTTAGGTGCTTTGCTATTAATTAAGACCGAGGAGCAGTGGGAGACCGTTCTGCGCAGCTCCGATCGGGATGTACAGATCCGGGTTGTCCAAATGGCCGAAGACGCCGCCGGAGCCCAAGGACTTCTGGCCGCCGTCTGAGGGGGTGAAGAGGCTCGGCCTCCTTTGCATCAAAACCATGTTGGACAAATAAATGTTGTTTCTCTCTCTCTCTCGAGGAAAAAGGATTCACTCCCCCTATCCTGGAACAACGTGTCGAAAAAATCGAGCAGATTCTAGTGGAACAAAAAGCTGAATATACTCAGTTACATCAAATCCTCCTAGGAAACCTAACCACCATGCAGTCCACCATAGACGCAATTAGAGCAGAAATGCACAACAACATCCAACGGATAGTTACCAGCATAGAAACGACAAACGCGCCAGTGGTAGATATTACAGATGTCGACATCCCCTGATTCGGCCCAGCAACCTATCAAGAATTCCAAGAATAAAATCAGCCGAATTTGGCAGTGGAATTGCCGGGGCTTCTCACAGAAGAAAGCTGTCTTACAAAAATATATTCAAAATGTCGATACCCTCCCCCCCCCCCCTGATATTATCGCTCTACAAGAAGTTGGAAAATCTGTAAAACTTCCGGGATATAGAGCATACCAAGCAGAACAGAACCCAATCACGGCGATACTGATACAGCGAAACATTCCTGCCTGTAGGACTCAATTTGAAACCATCGATATCCCTCACGATTTCATCACTATTTTACCCACAAAACGAAATCAAACCAAACTTTTCCTGCTGATCATTTGCAGCAAACCTAAGGCCAAAGATCATAGATTTAACTTATTTTTCTCACTTGCCCGTAAGGAAGCTGGACTTCATAGCCTAGTCATAGTTGGAGATTTTAATGCGCCACACACGGCTTGGGGATACCTCCATAAAACGAGGAAAAGGCAGGACCTTTGGGATCAAGCACAAATACATCACCTTACACTTGAGAACGAACCGAACACCCCCACCAGGATAGGAAACAGCATACAACGCGACTCTACACCAGACCTTACATTCACTATACACGTAAAGAAATCACAATGGACTGTAACAGGCGTCAATCTCGGCAGTGACCACTTTATTGTTCAAACCGATCTTGAACTCAAGCACCCAATTAAAAGGCTACCTAGGTAAACACGGCTCATAGACTGGGACGAATTCAGGAAACAACGCCTCGCCAAGCAGGACTCCCAAAACAGTGCAGACCTTATAGATCTACAAAGCTGGACCACTCAACTTATACAAGACACAGAATTGGTCACAAAAACATTAGACCCGGAAATCCCCGCTGACAATACAGATTCACATCTACTACACTTATGGGAGGCACAGAAAAGCATTCGTAAGCGGTGGAGAGGCAACAAACACAATCGTAAACTTAAGCGCAAACTCGCTGAATTGGAAAAAAAATACAAGAACATGCAACATACCTTGCACAAGCTCAATGGGACGAAATTTGCAACCAGATGCAGGCAAACCTGAGTATGAAACGCACCTGGCATTTACTGAAGCATCTAATAAATCCCAACCACTCCAAAGCGGAGCAGAATCACAGTCTTACTCACACAATTCCAAATTATCTAGGCTCTGATGCAACACTCCTCAACGATATCATCGAAACATACCTTCCCAAAGGCACCCATGATATACTTCCAACCTACGCCGGCCCAGACAACTCTGAACTAGATAAAGAGATTTACGAGGCAGAGGTTAGGGGAGCTATCCTTAAACTTAGACCTAACTCTGCACCAGGTATAGACCAGATTACCAACAGGATGCTAAGAAATCTAGATGATAACTCTATTACAGCCATCACGAACTTCTTTAATCACCATTGGACTCAAGGCACTTTATCTCAATCCTGGAAACGCGCAAAAATCACGTTTATCCCCAAACCAGGAAAACCACTCACACTTAAACATCTCCGACCGATCTCTCTCACCTCCTGCCTCGGAAAGCTCATGGAGCACATTATACACAACAGACTCGTCAAGCATTTACAGCACAAACAACTCCTTCCTCACACAATGATTGGTTTCCGACCTAAACTATCCACACAGGACATTCTTCTTCAACTGTCCCACGACATAATCACGTCACAGCATAAAGATGGCAACGCCGCTATACTAGCATTAGATTTAACTAAAGCCTTTGATAATGTTTCACACACAGCGATACTCAAAGGCTTGCACTCCATAGACCCAGGATCACGCACATGCAATTATATCCGAAGTTTTCTCACGAACAGGACAACTATTATACAAATCGCCGATATCACTTCCACCACCCTGACTCTCCCTTCAAAAGGCACGCCACAAGGCGCCGTCCTTTCCCCTTTAATCTCGCCATCTTAACCGTCCCCCAACAACTCCAACGAATCCCTAATCTTAATTTTGTTTTGTACGCCGACGACATTACACTCTGGATCAACAAAGGCAGCGACGCTGAAATAAAGATCACTCTACAAAGAGGAGTAGAAATAGTGATAGAGGAGGCTGGTAGAGCGGGTCTCACCTGTTCGCCAACCAAATCGCAGCTGCTCATCCTCCCACCAAAAACGCAAAACTCATTCCTCCCGAATATCCACATAAACATGCGAGGCGACCCCCTCCCGAAGGTTGAAATAATCAAAATCTTGGGCCTAACCATCCAACATAACAGATCAAAAACTCACTTCATACGCCAACTCGAACAACACGCCACGCAAACGATACGTTTATTTCGACGAGTTACCAATAGACACAAATGCCTCAGGGAAGCTGAACGCCTCCGTCTCCTTCAAGCCTTTGTCCTTAGCAGGCTGACCTACTCCCTTCCCTATCTAAACCCATCTAAAACAGAGCTTAATAGAGTGAACATCATACTCAGAAAAGCTTATAAAGCAGCGCTGCAACTGCCACTCAGTACTTCCACTTCCAAACTCGAAGCTCTAGCTGTGCATAACACCGCGGAAGAGCTCATTGAGGCTCCCCTCGTCAATCAAATCACCAGACTCTCAAAAACTACCACTGGCGCTCATATTCTCCAGAGGTTACGAATATCCATTTGGACCCCCCGGAAGACAAAACCACACTCCCTCACGACATCCATTCTAATTTAATTTATCAGGCGTATACCCAGAAACATGCACCCACAATATAACACCAAAAGGCGTTCGCAACGCGCACAAGCATTACATAAAATACCGCGACAAACATGACGTCCACTACGTCGACGCAGCCGAATATCGGTGGCATGGTGCCTTCTCAATCGTCTCCCATTGCCCTTCCCATCAGGTACAGCGGAACTTCCTGACCATCCGCACCACCAACCCAGCCACAGCGGAAGAGGCGGCGGTAGCATTAGCGCTAACGGAAAAGCCGACCCCTTCCACAATCATCACCGATTCTAAAACGGCAGTTCAAAATTTCGCCTCCGGCTTTATTTCGCCCCAGGCACTCAAAATTCTCCAACAAGCACCCCCAACGTCCCCCGTAGAAATCATCTGGGCTCCGGCGCATGCTGGCCTGGAGGGGAATGAAGTTGCCCACAGTATGGCTCGAGAACTCACCATCCGAGCCGGGCCCAGCTCGTTCCCCTACCATGGCGCCAGATCCGCTAGAGACCGGATGGTCACCTACAATGAAATTACCACCCACTACCGCCTCTCTCGCCACGTATACCCCCCGGCACACCCACAACTCACTATCCGGCAAGAACATACATGGCGTCTTTTACAGACAAATACATTTCCCGATCCCGCTAAATTACACCTAATTCAGCCAGCGCTATACCCTTCACCTAACTGTACTGCCTGCCAGTACCTCGGAACACTTCAGCACCTTATGTGGGGATGCCCAAGAGATCCCTATCCAAAAATAACCTCATGTGAGTAGTGGGAGGAGGCGTTGCGCTGCCCAGACCAGGAGGCTCAAGCTTCACTGGTCGCCCGGGCGGCTGCGGTCGCCGCCAAAATGGCGGCCACCATCGTCAACTAACTCTGCTCCCAAATAAATGTGTTTCTTCTTGTTCTACGGCTTTAAAAAGAATGTGCCCTAAATTTAGAGCAAATAGCTCGTTCGGCAAGCTTATAAGCTCTGCCTAATTTGCGTTTGTTTTTGCCGGTCTCCGCCAATCGCAGAGCTGGCTGGTATGACATCATAGGTTCTGTTGCAGGGAATGAGCTAGTGGGTCGCATGGCCCTTCGCTGTTTTCCTAATTGTATAGCTTATTTTAGCGAAGTTTACGTTAAAAGTGGTGCCAGTTTGATTCTAACGAGGCAGTCCTTTGAATGAACCAAACTTGTGTTTTGTCTTCATGGCCCAATTAAGGAAATATTCTTTTGGAATAGTTGGGGCATATTGCTTCAAGAAAACGACCACTACAAATTAGGTCAGAAAAAACGAAGAACGGCCAGACAGATGCGCAGAGACAGAGGGGAGCGCATCTGCCCCTTTAAGGCCTTTTCGTGCTTGGTTCGGCGGTTAGTCCCCCACTTGCATCCAGCTTGCCGTTTGGTGATGTTCTAGTTTTACAGCAGATCTGTTTAAGCTTGAGCTTGGTCCGTTGGCAGTCGCAAAAATTACACCAGCTCCCCGAGGGGAACTATGTGGTGATGCAAAGCATGGGGGTTCCGTGTAGGTTCCACACCGGAGCAGAACTGGCGCAGGCGGTGTCTCGGAGCAGAGTGAACGCCGCGCAGCGCGCGCACCTGGTTTTATACAGCTGGAGGAGAGGAGAATGGAGGAGAGACGCGCATGCGCAGTGGGGGTGTGGACGGCGCAACAACAAGGGAGGACATAGCCCCGACCATGAGATGGCTCCTGGAGCGACAGTGTCGCCAGTGTCTTCCTGGGCCGGCACGAGACAAGCACGCTTCCCCTTTAAGGGCTCCTGGAGCGACAGTGTTGCCGGTGTCTTCCTGAGCCGGCACAAGACGAGCCGAGCGGCGAGGAGGAGAGCGGCGTTATCACAGCTGGCGTGGAGAGAGGTACGAGGTGGAGAGGTGCGGACGCCGGACGCCGAGGGACGACGGAGGGTCGACTAAGAGATGCTTTGCATCTAAAAAAAAGCCAAGAAAACGCTCCTGCGGCGCGAGGTGCCCGGCATGACCTTCGCCAAGCCTTGTAGGTGGAGCCAAGCTTTGCATAGCTATGACGTCATCGCGCGCGCCGGCCGGCACCGCTCGACCTCCGAGAGCACGCTATCTATAAACGTTGGCCCAGCGTTCATGGCGTGATCTCTCGCCTGCTCTTCTTCTGGCCCATTTACGTGCGTTCGCGCCTGAAATGGGAAGCACATGACAGCTCGCGCTAGAGCGCTGAGTTCGTGAAGCCAGTTGCCGCCGGTTCTAGCGCGTGCTAACGCGGTTCACTTTGGGAGAGATGTCAAAGCCTGCGGGAAGAACGATCCGGGCCTGCCAGTCATGGAGAACTTTCAGCGGCAAGTTCGGAAATCCATGTGAGGTGCAAGAGCCGGGTCTCTGACGAATGGAGAGGGGCCACCAGATCTGCTGTTTCTCCAGCCTTGCACCGCTAGTGCAAACTGCGCCAATTTTTTTCTTTCGCTCCGTGAATTCGCAACAGTGTGACGGATATTTTTTGCTGGACATCTGCACTTTGAGGAATGTAGGTCTGAATCTATGGTTCCAAATTGTAGTGAGCTCGACTGTGCTTAAGGATGAGGCTCCTGTATATAAATTTACCATATGGTCTGTGACATATCCATGCCACTAATGTCACCCATATGCAAGATTTTGAAGGGAGACTCCGAAATCTGTGGATGTTAGCTATTTGGGGCAATTTAGAGAGCATATGAAATAGTAATGTACTACAAAACATGCGCTTCGCACGGACGGGTTTTTCATACACACAAAGAAAAAAATCCAAGCCATTTTGAATGTAGCTTTACTGATATGCGGAAGATGCCGTTAGTTAGCCCGGTGCATCGCTTTCGCTTGAAATATTGATACTGGTTCGGAGGGTGGGTCGGCCTGTTAGTTAGTTAGTTACCTAAATAGGTAGTCAGTTATTTCTTTAGTCAGTCAGTCAATTAGTTAGTGCAATAAAATGATTAATTATTATTAATTCATTAATTTTTCATCAGATCCACTCCGTACACAGCTAAGCAACAACAACAGAACTAGACATGTTAACAAGTGACGCAACTTGAGGCTTCACGTGCAAACTTTGTTTGAAGGATCAATTGCCGTAGGTTATCGCGCGTCACAAGCTCACGAAAATAAAAAGAAAATTCAATGGGTCCAGCAGGGTCTAAACATGGTCTTGTGGATCGGGTTAGTAGCGATGCGAGTGTTGTTTCAGGAATGGTCACAAGCAGGGTGGAAAAAGCAAGGCGAGAGCACGATAGCATTTTTATTTTCTTGCTGATGCTTTTCCAGTGTATGTTTTTATTAGCATTCGAAATCGCAACGCTGCCCAAACGAAGTACACACCACGTCTTGCCGTAGTGAACATGTTTATTAACCTAAATTAATATCAGCCGGCATGCCTTGACAGCTACGCTGGAAGCTTCAATAAAGGAAATGCCATTGAATGGTTACCCGACATTTATTTACGATTGCACCGACATAACTAACGCGCATTTTCATTCATAACGAAGAGCACTTCATGGTTGGACATTTATTTATACACAATTGTGCATCGTATGGAGGATAACCTTGTGTGTTTCATGTTCATGCAGTTTAACAATGCACAATTGTGCATCGCATGGAGGATAACCATCTGTGTTTCATGTTCATGCAGTTTAACAGAAGTATATGACATATGTGACTACATACAAGCAATGTGACTGTCTTCTCACATAGGCTCTCCTCATTTCTCAATTTGCCCAGTAACTGCTTACAAAAGCTTTGTTGATGAGGGTCACGCAGGAGAAATGCGAGAAGCGGCGTCACTGTTCCACGTATACAGGTCTGGGGCAACACAAGGGATAGAGTCCATCTTCGGCCTCCATGCGGCAGTTCAATGACGGGCAGTCGTACGGGGTGCATCTGTGCCAGGAAAACAGAAATGTGACGTAACAGTCAACATGAGGAAGTTGGTTCTGGAAGACAACCCCGTACGTTTCCCACTGAAAACAAAAATTTGTGGCTAGGTGATTGCTGCTGCCCATACCGGAAAAGTGGGCATCGCACGCTTCCCCATCCCCCACACTCTGCCCACTACGCTCTGCCAGAGCGCTACGGAGAGCTCGCACTGCCCGTTTGGAGTTCGACCGAGTGCGTGCTCACTCCGCTTGTCATCAAATCAGCGTTGAGGGTGGCACGCATGCTGTTTTCAGCGTCGCCGCGAAATGCGGGACGAGTGGCGTAAAAGCGTTCCTCGTGATTCGTGAAACATCAGATTACAATTTTTCCGAAAACGTCCAGCCATAAAAAAGGCAAATTCTCATTTTTGCTTTCCCAAATTTCTTCTATAAATGGCACCCCAATAGATATCCTACGTTTTACTTTGTTTCTTAGTGAAACTTCACCGCACTGCACCAAACTTTCAGAAACCCTAGAATCAATCTTTCAGAAACCCTACAATCGATTGATTGTAGGGTTTCACGCGCCGACGCAACGCAGGCGATGAGGCGCGCCGTAGTGGAGGGCTCCGGATTAATTTTGACCACCTGTGGATTTTTAACGTGCACCGAAACCTCGAACAGACGGGCGTTTTTGCTTTTCGCCTCCATTAGAAAAGCGGCCGCCGCCGCTGGGAATCGAACCCGCGACCTCGTGCTCAGCAGCGCAACGACTTCGCCACTGAGCCACCGCGGCGGGTCACTTTTCTATTTTAATCACAGCAACTTTCCGAATGCCTAACGTTTAGGTCTTAGGTACACGGCGGGAATCCGGTACCCGCTGCTTCGGGTACCGTGATTACTTTTTCGAGTGTACAGCATCAAGATGTGACGTTACGCCCAACGTCCTAAACCTCCAAATGCGACGTTAGGCCGAACGTCCTGCGGCTAACAACGTTACGGCATGCAAAGCAACGCCATTCTCTTCGTACGTGGAGCTTGGGGTAATGGCTGTCTACGTTCACATCAGAACATGGCATTAGGCCTATATATGTGGCGTCATCGCACGCCGGTGTCACCTCCCCCCTTTGCTGCACATCAATCTTTAGCAAGGGGGGTGAGGGGGGGGAGGGGGGGGGGGGGGCTAACCGAGCTTGCGCCAAGCTTCGGAGAGAAGCGTTTTAATTTTTCTACATTTCATCCACGGTCATCATAATCATCAGAGAAAGTTGGCTCTTTTGCAGCCGTTTTCGCGTACGCACTTCATCAGTGAGGGGCTGAAAGCTTCCCTTTAAATTGCATGTTGTTTTCGTGCAGGTCAGAGCACCGCTCCCTTAGCTGGCTGCACAGTCGCCTCAAAGGAGCGGAGCCGAGCCGAAATTAATTGATGTAACGTTGTGACTTGAGTCGGCACATCATGCGCTCGCACTCGAGCGGTGCAGTCGATACAGTTGCGCTAGCGGAAGACTCTCCGGTATTCCCCGGTCTTATCCACCCACGTGGGACAATAATCTCCACTGAAAACAGGCAATAAAGCTTCACCATGAGAGCATCAGAGAAGCTGTTGGTACGCTTTCTGTTCCAGACAAATCCCTAACCACCACGCAACTACGCATTCTTCGACGCGTACACCTTAATACCATTCTTACTCCTGCTCGTTCCTTCCTCTACCATATCCGACATTCCCCAGCATGCCACAATTTTACTGAACCATGCGCCAATTTAGAACATTGTATTTCCTCCTGCCCCATTGCAATTCAGACCCCACATTCTCCACACCCTCCTCCTTCAACACGGCGGACTTGGCTATCCTGGGACCAGCTGACGGACCGGTTGGCGTTGGCGAACCGGGCCCGTGACATCCTCGACGCTTAATGTTGCGTTAGAATAAGTTTTTCCCCTCCCCATCATATGCCACTTCCATTAGATGAAAATATGAAAAAAAAATTCCATGTCACTCCACCCTGTGAAGGTGGATGACCAACACAGATGTTTCTTGGTTTTCTAAAGCCAAGCTTTTCATGCCTCACTGATGGCGTCTAAAAGCGAAACGCACTGCAGGAAAGCCAACTTTACCCAACGGGTTTCACAAAAAGATGATAATGATAAGCCAAGGCACATCAAGCGCCTCAAGAAACAAATGTTTCCCGTGGTCGCTCACGTTATAAAGCCGACGCCTATCCGATGGCTCCATTCCGACACGATTGAAACAGTTTGGATTTTGGACTTCGACTCAGGTTGCATGGTAGAAAGCTTCACGTTCTGATAATTTGATTTTTGGTTGGCCACAAGCTCCCGTCGAACTGCATCATCGCGCCAGATAAGCGTTTAGCGGGATTGTTAGTAGGCTCCACTGTGAAACAGACGATATGGGAAAGCCAGCTTACACATGCAAAGCATACACCACATTTTTAAAGTCCGCTTTCCTCCTAAACACAAATTCATTGCTCGCTAGTTAATTTTCCAGGGCCAAAATAAGCCCTATTAAACCGAAATATGAAGCGCCAGAGGCGAACAGGCGGTAGAAGGGAGACTGTGTGCCGAAGTTCGAAGGAATGGGCAGGCTTCACTGTGCAACACGCAATGTGAAAAAGCCAGCTTACGAAGGTCAAGCCTGCACCGATGTCCTTAATTAACTGTATCCCAGTGGCCACAATGGGGCCGAAAAGTCTAACCGCAGTACCGAGCTTGTCAACAAAGCAGTCCACTCAAATTCTATTGAACTATTGCGCCCCATTGCCATTTTGAAAAACATCACTTAAATGACAGCAGCTCTTCTGTAAGACCGAGGATGGGGTTCGCACAAGCCAGGGCTTATAATACGAGCGTTTTTTTTACTAGTTTCTCGAAATTGCAACACCTTTCAAACATAATTTGGCAGTGTTCTTGAAGAGAATTAACAAATAATTCGTCTATAATGCGTGTGTTGAACTTGGTGGCTCCCAATGTTGAACAAACCGATTGAAAGCTCGCGCGCCCACGGATGTTGCCTATAGGACTGTGGGATTGTTCTCGGCGCTTGTGGGCACGTGCGCGTGCAGCGTTCGCTTCTACACTTCCCAGCGATCGCCCTCAATATAGCTTGACGTGTGCCGGCGCCTTCATTTTTAACTCCGCATCTGTTTTGTTTATTCTGCGGCGTCTGCAGTGGCATTTTACTTGCTGACCAGTTTCATGGATACGAACCCGGTATTCCCAGTGTGCAAGAACGTGCACGCTTTTATGGGAAAATTAAATAAAAAATGAAGGAAGCTCACACTAACGCGTAAGACACGAAGGTAGCGAAGCTGTACGCAACCTTCACGACCATCATGAAGGTTTTAGTCCACCATTCCAGCCGATGCGCTTTTTCTTCGCTGCCGCAACGACCTTTACTCCATCATTGTCGCTGTAAATGAGAGCTTCTATCATTTTTTTTGGAAGTGATAAGCATTGGACATCACCTTGGAGGGGCGTACGCTTTGACGTGTCTTTCTCGTTCCGAGAAAGCGTTGCCACAATTACAGCGAACGCTGAAGTGTTTCTCCTTCCGAGTAAGTGTTTCCACGATTACGGCGAACTCTGGAGTTTTTTTTTTTTTTTGCCTATCTTGGCCAATCTTCCTAAGTGGGTATGATAAGCGTGCGCAGGGGACGCTGGGCGGTCGTCGGAAGGCACGCACACGCGAGCGCGCTTGGCATTTTCTTTGTTTTTTTTACTCCCGGGCGGTCGCCGCAATCTTGGCCAATCGCCCTAAGTGGGTATGCTTCGCTTGACAAACGTGCGCAGGGGACGCTGGGCGGTCACCTCGAGGCACGTACACATGGGCCATTTGGTATTTGTTAATTCCTTTAGGAGCCTGGGAAAGGTTTAAATTGGAGCATGGTAGTTCTGACTGGTCAAAATGCATGGGAAACAAAGGGGTGTCTTCACTTCTAAACTCAAGTGCATTGCTTGGAGAGAGAGAGAGAGAGAGAGAGAGAGAGAGAGAGAGAGAGAGAGAGAGAGAGAGAGAGAGAGAGAGTAAACTTTATTCAGTTTGCAAACTGTGATCCTTAGACGTCGGCCGTGAGCCCTCGGGCTCTCGCAGCGTCCTCAGCCAGCTGGACGGCCTAGAGTTGATCTTCCGGGCAGGAGCTGAGCAGCACGGTCTCCCACTGCTCACTGATAGTGATTGTGCGGCCATTTGTGATAGCCTGCGGACATTGCCATAACATGTGCGCCAGGTCCGCTCGTTCCTGACATCTATGACACTCAGGGGAGCAGCGCCCTGGGTAGCACTAGCTATACACAAGTGGGTTTGGATACGAATGGGCCTGTAGGAGTCGCCAGACCACCGAATGTCGCTTACTGAGTGATGGGTGCGCGGGTGGGAGGCGGGCCCGGCCTAAACGATAATGACCGGTGATGTCACTGTATGACAATAGCCTGTCCTGCCTGACATGGGGACGAGGTCCGCATCGGAGGTGCCGTCCGCTCGGTCGGTAAAGCTTTGAGCGGCTTCATGCGCAGACTCGTTCCCTGCAAGGCCGGAGTGGGCGGGTGTCCACAATAAGTTGACCTTGCCTGTCCGGTTTTTGAGGTGGAGAGCAGAAATTAGGATTGCGGACGCCTCCCTTGATATGTGTCCTCGTGAGAAATTTAGAATCGCTGATTTGGAGTCGCTGATGATATTCTTGGTTTTTGTGGAGGCAACCATGACTAGAGCAATGGCTGCCTCTTTTCCAACCACCGAGGGCAGGAGGCGATGGTGTTACCCTGGTTGTTGACCACCGCTATGGGCATTGCTTCGCGACCAGCGTAATCGGCCGCGTCTGCGTAGGCAACGTTCTCGACTTTCGCAAAGCGTTTTTGCAGGGCACGGGCTCTGGCCTCTCGCCGCTCCTTGTTATGTATAGGATGCATGTTACGCGGGAACGGAGAGACGTGAACGTTTTCCTTTATTGTTGACGGGATCGCGAAACTGGTAGACGCGCTGTGGGGGTGAGCTATACCCAGCGAGTCCAGTATGTGGCGCCCCGTTGTGCTGTAGGTCAGCTGTACGAGCTGCCCTAGCCGTTGAGCCTCGATGAGCTCATCCAAACTATTTGTAAGGATCAGGGACTGAAATCCTTCAGTGGACGGGTTAGTGGGAGACCGATGGCCCGCTTGTAGGCTCTGCGGAGGACAGCGTCTATTTTAAAGGGGCACTGACACAAAATTTTGAAGGCGAGATAACTTCGGAGATAGATTGGTGGGAACACATATACATCATCTGCAAAATATCAGCGGTGAATACAGCCTAGAACATATTTAAAATCAATTTTGAAGTGTGCGAAACGCAACCGAGCGGCCAGCAGATCCACCCGCGCAAGTGTAAATAAACAACATCCAAACACGTCACGAGTTTGTGTTTGCCGCTTCCGCACTGCCGGCTCGCCGCTCCAATCGGAGGGCCGGAGGGCGGAGCTTCTGCTCTCGAGAACGAACGACCCGATCGTTGGCGGCGGAGGCGCCGTGATTTCGTCAGCTCATCGGGCAGCTGGCCGCAACCAAAGTTCTACAGCGATTTCAGGCACTCTGTTTCTATTACTGTTTATTACCGTTGGATGCGAAAACGTGCCGGAGGTACGAAAAGCCCACTGAGCAAGCCGCACGGTCGCTGTGCAGGCGGCGGCCACGGCCGCGAAGTGGCCCACGCCGGCGCAGGTAGCTCGAGTGATAGCTTGTTACCGCTGCACGAAATTGTCCCCAAGTCCCGACCATGGTGGCTTACATGAGAAAGGAGTTAATGATGCCATGGCGGGTTGCATTAAAAATTGTCATCTGCACCGCTTACGAGAGCGGCACTCGAATATCCGCCGCAGTGCTAAGCCGAACACATCTGTAGGCGGACCTGTAGGCAGACCGGCCGGCTGCTCCCAGCGCGCGTCTTGCCACCCACCGTCTCGAGCGTCGCGCGTCGTTCGTTAGCCGCGGTAGCATTTGCACTCGCAGCGCCTGCGTCACATCCACGGTCGCTTTTTAATTAGGCGCCTCACGAGATCAGTACGGGGGGGGGGCATTCGCAGAAACTGCCGTCGATGCGGATTCGACAGTGCTACGGCGGCTGTGCTCTGTAACTGTGATATCCCTCCGACGGTCACGTGGTCAGCTTTGTTCACACAAAATCCACAAAATCCATCGTTTCGCGGCACTCGCTGAAACCGAAACTGCGACTGGCCGCATTTAAAATGCCTCTAATTAAACAACCGTCGCACGCTGAAGCAAATGAGGTTTCTACAGGTTATAAGTAGGTCACTAGCTACTTATCGCAACAAAAAAAACAAGATGCAAAATTTTTGTGTCAGTGCCCCTTTAATTGCCTCTGCCCGCTGTAGCCGGAGGTACTGAGTGGCGTACGTCACCCGACTTGCTACAAAAGTCTGTACGATGCGTAGGAGGTTAGGTTCTTTAATTCCCTGGTTGCGACTAGCTATCCTAGATATTAGCGTAGTTGTTTGGTGCACAACTTTTTCGAGCGCTAGCAAGGTTTCGGAATTACGTCCGTTCGCTTGTATTCGAAGTCCCAGAACGCGAATCCTCGAGACGATGCGAATGCGGTGCGAACAAGCGGCAAAAAGTTGGACTGAAGGGGGAGTGGAAGTAGATTTCCTCCCTCCACTATTGGGACGGTAGATTGGAAAAGATTATTTTCAGAGACAATATACGTCATCTTATATAAAAATATGAAGCGCCGGAGGCGAAGAGGTGGCCAACGGTAGAGGGTGTGTTGAAGTCAGGAGATAACGGCATTTCTCGTCCTACGGGCGCAAGAAGACAGGGAAGTAAGCCTATAGCAGCTCGGCTGTGAAACGCCAAATACGACTGTTCAGAAGGCTTTTCATTTGTGTATCTGCGTACCTGTTGGAGTGCATTGTTATCTTCTCAGAGAACGCGAGCGCGCACTGATTTGAATTTTAATGCCAGCGCATCTCGAAACCTGCATCTTTTGCCTATTCCCCTCCCTTTTGTTTATAAACTTGTCATTTGCCTAGCGACAAACAGCGGCAACATGGGATGCTGTCAGCAGAAGCGACAAGGCGACGTGTCTGGCTGTCCGCTTACTGTTCACACTTCGTACACCTCATCCTTTGTGACAGCCGAGCACGGCCTGATCGACGGGTTGGCACTGCGTGGTGTTCTCCGTCTGTGACACGCTGTTTTATGCCGCTAAAGTATTGAACGGAAAAGGGAGAAAGAAATGCCAACTTCATTCAGTTATTTATTTGTAAACGAATAGAGCACTGTTTTAGTGAAATGAAATCTAGAAGAGCTAAGAAAGCTGAGATTTTTTAGTTCAAACAGTTATTCCACTGTTAGTCGCTAGTATTCTATGAAGTCCACATGGCGCCACCGCCCTTCTTTCTCCTGCTATCCCTCTCCCGCCCCAGCTACTGGGGCGGCATCTCAAATGGCCAGGCTGAAGTATATGTCCTCAAGGAGAAGAAAAAAAAATACTGAACCTCCTTTGAGGCATCGAGCATGTAATTTTAATTTTTTTTATGGCAAAAAGCGTCCGCTTGAGATAACGGTGAAAAACTTCTCTCTTGTGTCAGAAATAGATCTGAACTATCTTTGGTGACATCACAACCACCACCACTACCACCCCATCATCATCATCATCACCACCATCATCATCGTCGTCGTCGCCGTCGTCGTCATCATCATCATCGGCGAAGCAGCAGCAGCACCAGCATATGCCACTGAAGGACGGAGGCCTCCCCCAATGACTTCCGCAGCGTGTATCCCGCTTCAGCGAAATTCATTCTTGGTCCTGAACTTTTTAATAGCCACAAACTGTTAAGATCCTCTTTAAGGCGAACTTTTGGGCTAGTTGGTACTTTATTTTCCAACACGTCTCAAGCGCAGTATTTTATACGAGGGACGACGAAAAAGCAACACCAACAAGCGCTACCTCCAACTAATTTTACAGCGAATTAAGCTGTTTATGGCTAAGGTTCCGCGGATTTTTTGTGTCCGCCAACGAATATGCGTGTGCAAATACTCACCTCCCAAATTTGGTGTAAACGTGTGAGGCGTTCAGTAGCGCGATGTCATGCGTGCATTCGTTCGTTCGTTCGTTGGTTCGTTCGTCCGTTCGCTCGTTCACTCGTTCGTTTCTTCGTTCGCTCGTTCGTTCGTTCGTTCGCTCGCTCGTTCGCTGGTTCGTTCGCTCGTTGGTTCGCTCGTTCGTTCGTTCGCTCGCTCGCTCGCTCGCTCGCTCGTTCGTTCGTTCGTTCGTTCGTTCGTTCGTTCGTTCGTTCGTTCGTTCATTCGTTCGTTTGTTCGCTCGCTCGCTCGCTCGTTCGTTCGTTCGTTCGTTTGTTCGTTCCATCGATCGATCGATCGATCGATCGATCGCTCGTTCGTTCGCTCGTTCGTTCGCTCGCTCGTTCGTTCGCCCGCCCGTTCGTTTGTGTTCGTTCGTTCGTTCGTTTGTGTGTTCGTTCGTTCGTTTGCTCGTTTGCGTAAGTGTATGCGTGCTTACTTGCTTCTCTCTGCTTCGAACTTGCTTTAACTCGACCGTGTGCCGTTCTCCACTTTGAATTTCACGTCTCCTCCGTCGTCGTAAGGGAGGCCGCGTATAGCCCGGACTACCGGACGCCGGGGACGTCTGAAATTTCCCAGTGTGCGGGACGTGTACAGACTCTCTGCTTGAAGGTGCCGTGCTCCGATTCTCGAACGGATACGTCTTTCCTCTACTACAAACGATCTACCGAAATTTAATGACCTCTAGGAACGGCTGGTCGCACCAAGACTTCCGTTAAGAGTTCATACCTTTGTTCGGCATTCTGTGTCACCTCAGCTTCGCTGGTCATCCACCTTCACAGAGTGAAATGATTCATGATTTTACAGTAGGTAAAAAGAACACACACATATACGAGGATATCTTTGGACACGTTGGGGAAACGTGGAGGTCTAAGCGTGCAAAACCATGTCCCACAACCAAGGCGTGAGAAAGATCCTGCTCTGTACTTGGAGTCGCCGAAAGTCGTCTCCGGAAACCCAGCTCGAGCTGCCTAGTTTCCACCCCCTTCATTCTAGATGAAGCGAAGAACCTAGAAAAGATAAAAGGGCCCATCTGCCCGCGAGGGGGACTCGAGTAAATGCGTCGCGTAGGGGGTGGGTGTATTGCGTTAACGTTTAGTGTTTGGGGAGTTGGTGGTAGTGAATGCGTTGTATCAGCAGCTTCTTGACGTAGTTTGAATGAGTCAAGGATATAAGGCGCGTTCGTAGCCTTTCATTCGTGTCGGTTTTGTGGCGCAGTGGGAAGAGCACCATGTACCTCGCGTTCCGCCCACAGGTAGTGAATGCGTTGTATCAGCAGCTTCTTGACGTAGTTTGAATGAGTCAAGGATATAAGGCGCGTTCGTAGCCTTCCATTCTGTGTCGGCTTTGTGGCGCAGTGGGTAGAGCACCATGTACCTTGCGTTCCGCCCGCAGGGTCGTGGGATCGAAACCAGGCGCCGGTAAGTATTATTTTTTTATATAGTGTAGGGGGAGGGGTGCGGACCTGTTGTTGAGAGCGAGGAGGGTAGCGTGATGCGGGAAAGGAGGAGTGGGGGAGAGGGCGCACCTGGAACGGCTGTTGCGGACGCCGAGGCACGCCGACAACGCCGGGTGACATCGTGAGTTAAAGAAATGCTCTGCATTTAAAAAAATCAAGGCCATTCTGCCCTGCAAAACTGGATGACCAGCGAACCTGGGGAATACACGTATCCGTTTGCCGTACAGAGTCGTGGCCCCGCACCGATAATCATTGCCTAACGCGTGTGCGAAAAATGGCCAAACAGGCACTCTCCTGTTGCTCTCCCCTACCCTTTCTCACTCCGTAGCTCTCCTGCGTGCTTCTATGTCCGCCGGCGAGCGCCGCTTCTCGGAAACTATGCAAAATAGTTTAAAGTTTGTTTAGCGTTCGCCAGGCAGCGCTCCCACGCCTTCTTGTTTTTCACCATGCCTGTCTGTCTTCGTCTGTCGCTGATAAAACTGCCTTTGCCACGGAGCAAAATCACTTGCGCTGCCGCAGGCTGATGCCGGCTTTGCGCGCTTATCCACTTGGATCACGGGCCCCGAAATTTTCAGAGTGGGGCATCGCCCCTCTGTCCCCTCCACATTTCGGTCTTGTTTTGTCCTCGCTGTTCGCACTCCCCTTCGGTACGCACTTTTAAAATTGAGTACTGTACTGTAGAAGCACCCGGACAGAGTGACGGGACCCTCAGCTGCTTATCCTTTTGTTTTCTGTAATCTCGTGAAATTTACAAGCACGTGATATTTCTGGAAAGTAATGGTAGAAGTGAGCGCCAGGACAAAAAATGTGCACGCAATTTTTTTTCCCTAAAACCTCCAGAGAGAAAAATATCTGTAAAATAATGGCTGCACCATCCGAAAATATTGTTTTTCTGTTCGCTATTTGTCTACACACCAATTAATAAGCTCTTGCACTATTTCAGTTCCGCCTCCGTCAGTTATCTCTGGAAAAATGCAGCAAGTATGAAGCGAGCAACACGTTGAACGAGATCGCCAGTGTGCCCCAGAACTAGCGCCCCGTCACGGCTAAGATGTGAGTGAAACGGCTCTTGAAACCCAACAGGCAAGCTTAAAGACACACGTCAGGTAATTTAACAAAACTTGTTTGAGGGCTATTTGATGATTCTTAAAAATATGTTTAGCGCAAAGACCAAAGACCGTACACAAGAAAGGAGGCGGGACAAGCGCTAACTTTCAACTGAACTTCATTCACCGCCGCAGCCGGTAAATATAGGAACAACTGGAGCATGCGCAGCATGCGCCACAGTAAGAGTATCACAAGAACGCATATGCGTCAATCACCGAGACGCTCGAAAAAAAAAAAAGATTTCTCAGAGTTAAACAGGGCCACCGATGTATCGCTGATATATTTACCGCCTTTTTGCTTGATATAGAAAGCTTCCAAGAGTTCTCGTGCTGTCGCATGTCTGCGCCTACCCAGAATCTTAATCTCACCCAGAAGTGGCTCACACTTGCAGGCATCGCAATGCGCGGGCAAATGTGAATTTGCTTTATTATTTACCGACAATTCATGTTCTCGTGCTCGGTCGTTGATACATCGGCCGGTCTGGCCAACATACTTTCCCACATTTAAGGTAAATCTGATATACGACGCCTGTAGCGCAGTCCACAAATGGCCTAGCATACTTTTTGCCGCATCCTTGTCGCATCCTTGTCGCATGCAAGGATGGGTCAAAAAGCATGCTAGATCATTTGTGGACTGCGCTACAGGCGTCATATATCAGATTCCACTCTCGGATTCCAGATCAGATTCCGCAACCTGTCGAAAGCTACCAGTGGACATGAAATCGTTCTCGAACCGCACTGAATCCGAAATCTCTGTCCAGAAGATCCCTCTGGAATTTCGCACACGAACCCTTGTGCTTGTCTCACTTACTGCCGTGATACCTGCGTCGTTTGGCCACATTCTCGGCTTAGCGGCACCCGTCTTCCTGTCGAGCCCGCCGCTTACGAGCAGCCTCTCGTTCACGATTCGCCGCCCGCCGCTGCCGATCGCACTCTCATTTAAGTTCGAGGCGTTAGGCATCGCAAGCGGTCTGCTCTTTCTCCGAGGCAGCCGAATCCATGATTGCAGCGAGCGCACATTGCTATGTAGCATGGGTGATGTCCTAGCTTTCCTCTTAATACGCGAGGTGCCGCCTCGTGCCTAACTGGTTTACTCTGTGTCCTCATAGAGAGCTACATTATGCGGTATTAGGTGTTCTTTATAATTTTCCTCTTAGAACGCCAGGCATCGGCACCCGCCTAACTGGTTTGCTTGGCCTCATCATAGAGGGTGCTTGCGAGTTATCCATAAACCACTCCGCTGTAAAAGAGCCCGCTGCTGCAGGTTGGTCATTTCGAATGCTCGTGCTGGCTGTGATGATGACGTCACGTGCCTCCGAAGTTCAGCGTCAGCACCGGTTTCCAGCAGGGGCTCCTCGGCGCCCCTGCAGCCGCTGAGGCTGTGGTGAGTGCGTGTGTGCAGGTAAATATCCGCACTACGGGCCGTTTTAGGAAGTGAACGTCTGCTGAAGACCCTAAGCCACGTATCAATGCACAAGAACGAGTGAGGTGCGCCAAAGCTGCAGTGATGAGAACTCCGTAGCTCTGTCGCGGTCGCTGGTCTAAGGCCATGGTAGCTTCCATCACGTCTGCCAGAATGTTTATCTCCTCTATCCACCTCTGCCTCACTTTGCTTACCGTTACTGCGGTGTGAAGCTGTGTACAGTGACGAAGTCAAGGGTTAAAAGACATTTCGGACCTCCCACAGTAATCGTCGCTAACAGGATAGGAGGACGGGATGCAAATGCGTAGACATATCATAAAATGTAGCGTTTTCCTGGCTCCTTGCAAAACATACACACATACCCCTTTTATAGCGAAGTTCTCTACGCAGAAAACCGAGTTCGTTATACGCGATAACTCATTAAAAGCGGGTGTCATTTTCTCTGCATGGCTGTGGGAACTGTGAAGCATTTCGAATCGAGCCAATAAACGAGGGCTTGCGGTACGCAAGTCAGAACCCACGAATTGATCAGCATCATAAGGACATACACCTCACTACCGGGTGACGATCCGCTCCTTACTATTGGAGGAGGAGGGAAATGATGGGAGTTATCCCGCTGCGCCCTTCAGGAGCAGGATGATGATGCGGCACCTTGTGAGATAGGAAGAGATAAGGTGGCAGTGACTGATAATGACATGGCCTTGCATCCGTTAACAAGCCGGATCGGGATTCCTCCCTTCCAGATGAAAAGTAATGCGTCGTCTTGAGGGACGAGGAGCGCAGTAATGCATTCCCCGTTCCACAAGAGGCACGTCGCCCACTCTTCTCATTACGGAGACCGTGCGTGTTTCCGTGCGTAGAAATACACCCGTAACCTGACACAATCTACGTTCTTGCTAAAGCCTTTTGGGAATCGACCATTAATTGTTGACCCTGAATTGACCCTGAAATACAAACCATATATTATTTCTTTTTTGCCGCCACTAGGCACCTGCCTACAAAGAGAACCTCTCGGCGTCAAATAACAAGAAGGAACCCTGTAACAATTCCTCGGGAACCCACGAAGGTAGATAACACAGGGACAGGCATGGTGATCGCAAGACGATAAATCTGCGTCAGCATGTCGTTATAAACATTTTTGCAATGTTCCTGCAAATAATTAGTTTAGGTTTTTCCTGGTATGCTAGCTTTCTAGAAATGTTTCCCCAACTCCGATTCTGCCGAAATCAATTTCACGGAGGGCGCAGGTGATAACGCCACCTCCAGTTCTTGACCTCTAACGCGTTGGCAGGTATCTTTTGCAATTTTTTCAATCTTGCGCGTTCTCTTTGCGTTTTATCCTGGAGCATTTGCCTGCAAGAAACATTCAAGTTCGAAGAATTTTACGTCCCGAAGGTGCACGTGGGCTGCGAGGTGCATCGAGCTGAAAGCCTTCAGATCGATATGGATGAAGCGGGTCTTTACCGTGCGCCAAAATCTACTGTTAGTAGGGGCGGCATTTATGGAGTCCTTTATTTTGGCATTTGAGAATACGGCGCACGTTAAAGGTCCCCAGGTGGTCAAAATTAACGCGGAGCCCTCCACTGCGGCGCCCCTCATCACCCAGGTGCAGCTTCAGGGAGTAAAACCCCATAATTTGAGTTGGACATTTACCTCCACACGCTTCTTTAGAGCGGCCCTCCTCCAGGCACGAGCTTTTTGAAAAAGACGCCGCTCATTTTCGCGGCATTACTTAAAAAACGGGTGCTTATGAACGCCGCTTTAGCTCCTACACCTCAATTATCCAATTCATTCGTTTCAGAACTACGTAACGGCAGGTTTGATAGAACTGAAAAATAAATGCGCTGCCGTGGGAGTAACGATCTCCTCCTTACAATTTCCATAAAACTTCTGCGAGCATATGATGCGACTTAATTCTCCCTTATCTCGCTTTTCTAGACAGTCATCAATGAACCATCTTCAAAAGAACTCCGGGAGAGGTCTTCATCCTCCGAGACCTTAATGATGTTATCTCCAAGAGGCGAGGTTCCTTTAGCTTCATCCTTCACGTTTGACTGAGTTCCCTCCCTACGAGATGAAACTGCGCAGGGCCGCAAGATTCACCCACTAACGATTCTCGGCGGCGTTGGACGATACCACGCATGCAGCTTTTTGTGGAAGACAAACTGCTACAGCGCTTACTTAGTAAGCCCGTCCAAAGTTTGTCGTCTCTCGGAATGCCTAGGGCTGCGTGCTATGGGTTTTTGTTTTCACTCCGTAATGACTTTGGCCGCATCCGGCTCCTGTTGAGATGATTGCGCTGGAGAAAGGAAAACGAATGCGCGCTTCTGACCACGTCACCTCACAGAGTGAGTGATTCAAAGCACAAATCCATAGAACTAATAATGTAAGTAGAAATATAAAGAGAAAGAGAGAGAAATACAAGCAGCAAATTCTTTCTTTACGGCGGGCTTATAACAGGGAGAACACAGTTATTTAATCAAAATTTGGTTGTTTCCAGCTTCTTGCTCTACGAATCTGGTGTCAAGGTTCATAAAAATAAACCCCATGCAGCAATAAACAAAAATGTCCAGACTATGCCATCATACAGGTATTTGTAAGCCTATATAGCGTCTCGAGAGACCATGAGTATATCGTAAATTATCAGAAACTTAAGAAGTTTGAATTACATGTTGGCGGGCCTTTCTGACATTAAGTCCACCCACATTGCCAAATTCCTAATACTTTTCTCCGCATGTACCCATGGTGCGGGTTTGGCGCTTGCTAAAAATCGCTAAACACGTGGTGACGGCGCCACCTCGACAAGGAGGTTCAACTGATTATATACATAGGTCGAGTTCTTGCAACCTGCTGCGTCAGGGATGTGACGCGTTCTCAACGGTAATTGTTAGGCAGAACTCGCCCAATCGTACGTATGCTAAATCATCGTTTATGCTGTGCATTGTGATGGTTGGAATTAAAGCAACATACCTTTATAAAATCATAAATTTCCGGCATGCCTGAGACCACCCCGTTCACCTCTTGCATTTGTTTCACATAGAAAGGGGGTAAAGGGTAAAAGAAAAAAAAAGGGGGGGGAGGGTGGTACAGTTTATTCCTGACCACAATCGCAGGGATCTGCACATTACTATATCCAAACGAGACCTTTCGAAATCACGCTGGAAGCGGTCGATACGTGCGTCTGCGTTCTGCCGGTATGCCAGTGAGGGACATGCGGGTAGGATCCAGTGATAGGGAAAATCAATAGTCACAAAATGGCGCCGGGCACAGTGTGATTCATTGCTATACCTAGACAGAAATTCAGGAGTATCTTGTGCTAGAGTTGAGCGAACATAACGATGATTGGACGTGTACGCTTTGGTATTGACAGCGCGGGGTGTTCGCAATTGCGAAGGTTGTGCTGTATTCAGAAACGCCAGTCGGCAGACGATAGCAATGTCAGTTGTTCTTGCGACGTGTAAACTGATTGTCCCGTTGCAGATATTTTCATTTGATCCATTCACAGCCAAATACAAATTTGTTTGTCGGCCATGCTTTAGGCAAACATTTGTGCTTCCTTCTATATATGCGCTAATATTTTCACTTCGTGGGCGCATTCTGTGCTCGTATTTTCGCGTTCGGAAAGAAAAAAAAAAAGTGCAGGCGGCGCATACTCGTAACAGGGCTAACGTACGCACTCCTCATTAAAACGTTACTTATATAAATCACTGTTTGTGTACCCACGCGAACATCGTGGACGAGGTTAATCCACTAGTTTACGGCATGCAACTTTCACATGTTAGCTGACGTGCTCTACGACAAACTTATATTGGAACTATCGAGAAGCGAATTTTAGCCGATTTCTTAAAAGAAAACTTGGTTTTCGGCAGGACGCGCAGTGGGCACAAGGGATTACCTCCAAGCTTGGAATTGTTTCCCTTTTGCTTTCTTGTGCCCGTCCACTGAGAACCATGTCAGGAGCTAATGGACATTCGTCAGCTACGCGCTCCTGTTCTCCCGACTGACCAACGTCCCGTTTAAAATACCCATCGCGCGAACCAGCATGACGAAGTGTAAAAAAAAAAAACTAAGGCAAAACCTGAATATTAGCTTTGGCCAAAGAATAGCGTTAAGTAAAGACGGGACAAGAAGTACTGACTGCAGAACGTCTTCGCCGCCGCAGTAAAATTCGAAGAGGCAGATGCTTTTGTACAGTTAGTTAAATCGCGATATGGCACTCGACCGAATTCGCTTGTCACCTGGTTCGGAGTACAGAAAGAGAGTAGGAAAGGAAACATGCGAAAACGAAATAAGCACCTGTGCGTCAGCCCCCATCTAAGTCGGGCCCACCGCCCGCATACTCACTCTTGGATGAATACTGCCTTGTGATGCTCTATGCAGGTCACCCTTCGGCAGGGCGATTGCTGACGTAGGCTCTCGCCGGCAGGAATGGTCATGTTCTCGAAGACACACGAACCTGTTCGCGTCGCCGACGTGGGAAGACGAAGTGAGTGCCGAGATTGCGAAAAATGGTCATTGGCAGTCTCCTCCTTCAATTCTGTACTTGATGCAGCACGCAAAGCCGAAATATTTTCGTGGGCGGCCGCGGGGGCCCACGAGTGATTGCCCCAGAGTTAGTGAAATAGCCGCTCTTAACGCGATCGGCGCGCTAAAGAAGTGCTCCCACGCTGCACGCAACTTGGTGCGGCAAATGCTCGTTTCGCGCTAGGCAAACGGAAGTATGCATTCGTTTCTGTAACCGGGTGCATTAGCTTCAGGGGAGATCTGATTAGTTATTAGTCAAGCTTATTCGTTATTCCCTGGTAAAGATATTATAAATTACGCGAGCTGTGCGTTCTACATTTATACAGTGCGTTTCTTGCTACCCTTAATGCTCCTTTAATAGAGGCTGATTGTGCTCGCGTCGTACGTTCCCGGTTTTAAGAGTCATCTCGTATGACCGCGTTTTGATACATCAGTGTAAGGAATTTTTTCCATTATTCGTAGTTTAACCTATCCAGAAAGGGGGTCCCATCCCTTGCAACAAATCACACAAAACGCGCGAAAAAGACGATGACACACAGTAAGAATGGATTAAAACCAACGCGCCCTACTTTCCATCTTGCTCCAAATGCTTTTTATGCGAATAAAAGAGGCTTAGTGGCATATATACGGGGTGTTACGACGGTGATTTGAACAATTTAAATTTTTTTCTGGTGTGAACTGCTGCTCGGTTCGCGCTAAAACTACACACGAAGATCGAATTGTGTGGTCTATTTTGTTTTGGGTGTTACGACGGTACCTACTTGTTTGTTCTGAAAATAAATAAAAACGATTTTCGCCTACGGGAAAATGGCGGCCGATTTGGACGTGGGAGCCAGTGCAAGCTGATCTTGGAACGACGGCGCCACCTGAGGTACGCAGAGCGAAATGAACGATGGGGATTCACGCTCCTTCCACGGCAGGAAGGAGCCAAATGCGGTAGCAGACGATCAGAAAATGTGAAAACAGGTTTTCGGATTGTCTGCTACCCAATGTTTCTCTTTCCACGGTAGGAAGGAGCCAAATGAGGTAGCAGACGATCAGAAAATGTGAAAGCAGGTGGGGAAACAAATTCAACGTTTATTGGCAACGATGAACCGTGGGAATATTTTATTATCATTGGTATCAGCTCTTATGCCGCTATTTGTGATCATCGTAAACTAGGGACGAAGAAGGTTTTCTGATCGTCTGCTACCTCATTTGGTTTCTTCCCAGTGCTCTTCGATGTAGGCAGTTGCGAAACTCCGCCTCAGAAAACGGCCCGCATCTGGACCCACCCCCTGCTTTGGATCGTGCGCACCGTGGCGCCACTGCTGCCGTCGCATGCACTATCCAAAAAACAAACTAATTATTTAAACTGACAATTTAACGTTAAATTTTGTTTTATATTGCATAATTCTTTATTTTTGTGCTTTTATAAGTTATTCATTGCTATCTTAACTCCAGTTTTTAGGTTGCGATTGTTTCTGCGTCAGCGCATCCGTATGTATATAACACACTTGCATAGTTCAATACATTGGGCTCTTTTGGCAAAAAAAATTTACGCAAGCACTCAAATACCAATTTTCGCCCAGGTCGTCAAGCGGCGAAGCAAGTTGCATAGTTTATTTTGTCACCAAAAGATGGCGCCACTGTAAAACAAGATCCAAAGCAGTGGACCAATCGTAGGGCCACTTTTTGATACATGGAGCCTATGGGGAGTTTCGCAACTCCTATATCAAGTAACTCTGGCTTCTTCCTACTGCGAATCCCCATCGTCCGTTTCGCTATGCATACCCCGGGTGGCGCCGTCGTCCCAAGATCAGCTTTCACCGGCTCGCACGTCCACATCGGCGGCCATTTTGCCATAGGCGAAAATCGTTTTTATTTATGTTCAGAATAAGAAGGTAAGTACCGTCGTTGTTCCCGATGTCAAACAAAACAGACCACAAAAGTCGACCTTCGTGTGAAGTTTGAGAGCGAACCGAGCAGCGGAACCCTCTCAGGAAAATTTTTTAAGGTGTTCCAATTATCGTCGTAACACCCTGTATATCCGCACCTGCTCGAAACGTTGTTCATTAGCTTCCGTGTATATGTAGCGCATATTCGCATGGTTGGGGAGCTAGGAAAAAATGCACAAATATTGTATACCACTGCATCGTTAAAAAAATAAAACTGCCCTATAAACTTCTGGCGCCACTGCTTCATTTCTGGGAAATTGCTCCTCGCAAGGCTCTTGATCGAAATGTTGCATGATATGAAGAGCGCATCTCAGAAATACCAGGTAAATAATTACATAACAAAGGTTAATCATGAACCTAAATAGCCGAGTCGGTGCCCAGGCTTGACCATTTATATCCCTAGCTGGCCGCATTTATATGCACAACAAATTTAATTTGTATTCTTCTTTTACATACAGGCGCTACAAGTCTCTCGCAAAAGCTAAATTAAGGTATCAACTGAAAAGGTTAACTGGATGTTTCATAAAACGCTGTGAACGGAAATGGTCCCCCGAGTTTTGTCGAAGTGTTGTAATATTACGCGCATTTCTAGCTGTTTCTGCTGTACTTAACTGTTCTTGTTATCCCGCACAAAAAAGGACACGTTCACAAAATGGAAAAATAAGAAGGATCACGGCAGATATTGGTTTTGCTTATGTTTGCGGAACGGAATGGTTCGCCACAATTATTTCAACTCGGGATACCTGACGCCGCTAATTCGATGCTATGATTCGTAATTCCTTGGCCCCAATCTTTTATTCCGGACGGTGACGCCATGGGGGCGCCAGCACACATAAATTAAACGAAGTGTTGTGTCTACTCCCAACGTTTACTTGCTCGCAAAATAATTAATGAGACAAAAAGGAATATCTTAATACGTCATGTAACACTTCAAATGATTGAGGGTGACACTTCAGAAAAAAATAAAAGTCAGCAGAAGGGCTGTCAGGTGGGCAAAGTGGTACTGGTTTATATTGTGCAAACAGCGCAGAGACCAGGGACTTGAAAAAAGGGGGGAGACAGGACGCTTGTTATCCGTCCAGTTTGCGCTGTTTGCACAACGTGAACAAAAAATCCCCTCCACAAACATGCTCACTGAGTGCTTACATAGTAGCTACATTCGCAGCAATTAAGAGCACCTTCGTTTCGTCACGGGCGATCAAAATGAAGTCATTCTGGCGTTGGCTACGCCCTCGTGGAAAAATCGCCGGCGCCGGCAACTCACGCTGACGAGTCCGCGGAGACCACGCGCTCGCCAAGGACGCTACGCGCCGCCGCGGGCCGTGAACGAGAGTGGTTGCGATAGCCGCGGTATCGTCCGATATCTTACCATTGACAAGCTGCATCCCCATATCGGCGCGATAGCCGGTGCCCACGGTCCAGCAGTGGCCGACGGCCAACACCGCGGCCAGGGCAAGGGTGGCCGCCGACTTTGGCATCGTGCGCTATACTACTCCGAGCGGCGCTTGATTCGAGGTGCCACACGCGGCTTTGTGGAGTGAGGGCGTTCTCGAGAGGAATGCCGGGCGTCTGGGGGCTTCCGCTCTTCTCAAGGCCGTCTGTGTCACTCGGCTGAGGACGCGCGTCACGTGGCGCCGTTCCAGGGCGAAGAATCAGCGGACCCGACGGAGAAAGCGTGCGTCCTCGGGAGAGCGGGGCCGGAGCGTCGCCGCGGCCACTTTATTATTGGAGGACCACGGGCCCGGCGGGTGCCCTCGGCGACAGCCCTGCTCTCATTGCCATGCATCTGGTGCGCCGCGGCGGACGCGCCTGTGTCACCGCGCTCGTTAGATGTCCGCTCAATTAACATTCCCCGGCCTGCCCCGTTTTCACGCCCGAGTGAGACGCCTCCGTTGCGTTGCGTGAGTCGTCCGCCGCGACGTGTTGGCATGGCGGTGCGAGAGGGAAAGTAGAATCCGGGCTGAGCGATATTGTTATTAGCCGAACTTGACACGGATGTGCGTCGGCGAGATTGCGCGCCAAGAAATAAAGAGACGTACCAATGTCTTCCGCTGTCGTGCATGCGTGCCGAGGCTTTATTCTGGTTTATTTGATGGCGTGCAAGGTGTGTTCTATTTGCTACTGATCGTATCGTAAACCTCCGTTCGAGTGCTTTTCGGTGAAAATTTGTACCATCAGCGAAGCTGGGTTAAAAAAGCTCGCGTACATTCAGCTCTCGCTTTGTGCAGCTTGTTATCTGCATATCACTTTAGGGCAGCAGTCTGGATAGAACGATCTCCCCTGCTTCAACTCGCATCCCGGCCGAAGTTCAGGAAGCGGTCCGCAACTGAAAAAGACAAAGGTGTTTCAGATTAAGGCGTGCCCCCTTTGCAAGCAGATGTGGCCAGTCAGCTGTGATCTACTTTTTGCCACTATCGATCAGGAAATGTAGCAACTGAATTCGACAGCGCTTCAGTCACAGCGGGCGGCAGCACCGCAATCATTGTGCATTTGTCCTGAAGATAGCTTTACAGGGCACAGTTTCACCTAGCCCACGAGCGAAATAAAATAACTATAATAGAGTGAAGAGGTCAGCCTGACAGTAAATCTGCTTTTGTACACTCCCATTGCAATAACGCACTTAGAGAAGCGCCCGTATACGGACGAAGTAGGGATGGACAGTTATTAATAGTGCTATCGATGCTATCGATAGTCGACTTGTAATAGAATTGTGGATAGGAAAAAAAGGTATCGGAACTACGATCGATAGTCGACTATGGATACGCTATCGATACGATAAAACTCTCGGTACAATGCTACTCGTGCCGGCTATTGCAACCTTTTTGTATAATATGATCGATTAATGACTGTCCCGAAACAATCGACATAGTAATATCATTATCGGGTCTGTCAATTTACCACTGTCGTTTCTACAGGCTGCGAAAAGCATTTGGGGACCTCCCATGCTGTCCAGTCTGATCAAAATGCTAAACCAGAAAACATCCTAATAATTATCCAGGAATTTTCTGAAAACCATCGAACACCTGGAGAAATAAAAAGAAAACGTTTTCTTCCCAGATGATCTCAATGATACATCACCTATGTAAATCATCTCGACAATATAAGGATAATATGTCCTTTTTTGTAGATTGCCAAGATTCGTTCGTCTCCTTTCAGCGTGACTGGGTTCACGTCGTGGCGCATTGCTTCAATGAAAGGAGTGCGGCCAATGAGGCGAAATGACTTTTGCCCCTTACAAGTAAATTATACACCGCAGAAAGATAAATGTGGCCCCGAAACGCTAAAGACAGCGGTAGTGGTTCATTTCATTAACAAAGAGATAACTTTGCAAGTATCAGATATTACTGGGCGTGTGCTTCGGTGAAAATAATAGGTTGAATGAAAAAATACTTACTTTGCTGCTCACAAGATAACACACGTGAGAGCACCCAAGGTAGGCATTTTATTTTTATTCCTGAACTTGAGCCATTTAGTATTGCCTTTCAAAAAGTTTGCAGCCTGCCACCATAGAGATTGTTACAAAATTTATTAGCGAGTCTCTGGCGCCAGGCAACATGAGAAATACGGGAAGAGACAAGATTTGCATTAAATGCGTCATGTGCCTGCCTTCACACGTTTTAGTTACCGCGGATACACGCGCAGTGCGGTAAAAAAAATCATAAAAGTGCGTGTTGACATTGGAAGGAAATAAAAACGCGCTGTCGAAATTCACCCTAAAAATGTCTGCGAGTCTGCTTCCCAGCAATGCACAGGAATGGCCAATAGCCGCGATCAAAGCGGTTAAATGAGCCAATGACGACAGCCAGCATAAAATTTGACTCAAAAATGTGGTCTACGCTGTGACATCACGCAATGCAAGCTAGATTCGGTTCTGTATTGATGGGTAGCCTTTCTTACTTTTAAATTGTCGCGTCCGGCCAACGTGGGTAGCGCACATGGGTCATGTCTTTTACTGCGCACGTGTGACTTTAATTCTGCGGGCACCATGGAATAATAGAGTTTGTATTGTTGTCTTTGAATTTCCCTCTTCGTACGCCTCCACCACTTCCCCCATCCCCGCCCCTACGTAATTGCCCGGTAATTGTGATGCATAGTATAGACTAAATAAATAAACGAGGTGCCTTGTTTCATTATTCATGTTTCATGATTGAAGACAAGAATAGGTGACAGATAAGGTCCGCGGCGTACAGCGGTCAAGGCATTGTGCTCATACATGCGAGGTCGCGGGGTTCATTCCCGGACAATAAGGCCACATTTCTTACGAAGGAGAAATACAAGTTCGTACGCCTGCATACGCGATTTCGGCGCACGGTAAAGAACCTCAGTGCTCCAAATTGATCCGTGGTCCTAATAGAGTTTTGCTTCGCGGGTTTTGCTTCGGTGCTTGAAGCCAAACTATCATAAAGCAGGCACGCTGAGACTCGTCACCTTTCAATGGTGACTTCCCGCTTCCGGATGTCACAGGAGATCTGTTGGCACGGCGTTCGCCTCCTCACTCGCCCATGGAAGATCTCCCGTCCAGCATACACGCACCGGCCTGCAGGGAGGAGCTTGATCGAGACCAGAATCGCACAAGCCCAGGGAACGCTCCGGCGTTCAACGACGACAAACAGCACCCACAGGCTCCTGGCCTACATGCCTTCGGGACACCGTGGCACTGGGTACCGGTCAGCCTTGACACGTTCGAAAGCACTGCGGAAGGACCAGCTACCTGGCTTTCCGAATGGTGCTTTAGTGCTCCGCGAAATTCAGCGCCGCCTTTAAGCAACACAAACTGCCATTGCCCGTTGCCAAGATGGTTATCGGACACATACACGTTTTCAGGGCGAAAAGAGGCAGCCACGAAGATACTGTAGTCTCCCGTTAAAAAGAAGCTCAAAGTGCTCGGCTTAAAGTGCCCAAAATGTGCTCGGCTTAATTTAAAAAAAGTTCGACATAAGGGAAGTCTGGGAAACGTGAGCGACGGGCTAAGGCTGTCGTGTGCGAGTAAAAATGATTCCATCAAATAAACGGCGCAGAATATGTTTTGCTTGTGGTGGCAATTACAATCACTGTCTTTTTGGAGAAGGTCATCCTTGCCTCTATGGGCTGCCTATCCGCTTAAAAGGGTGTGTACAATGAGAGGACAGTACAATATTATATATATATATATATATATATATATATATATATATATATATATATATATATATATATATATATATATATATATATATATAGTGTAATACAATATAAACTTGAATTGTTCCGAATTTCACTACCATGCGCAATCTGTTGGTAAGCGAGGAGGGTTCTATGTTTATTTTTCTTTTCTATCTTGTTTGAGAAAGTTAAATTATTCTGATTTTGAAAACCACTGAACACTTAGCTTGCGACATCCATAACCACATATACAGCATTAGTACGTACGTAAGCACGTACATACATGCATACAATCAGTCACTCAATCAATCAATCAATCAATCGATGGTAGCCTCGGCTAGCAATAAATAAATAAATAAATAAATAAATAAATAAATAAATAAATAAATAAATAAATAAATAAATAAATAAATAAATAAATAAGCAATAGTAGCTTCGGCCAGCACTGAAACGTGCAATCCTGTTGTGTGCAGTGCGTCGATTTTTTTCGGCATCAAAATGCCATTTTTACTTATCACGTCCACAATACCGAACCATGCTTCAAAGTTAGAGAAACAAGCTACGCCCACTACACTGACATCACGGAGGCATGAAAGAGACGAAGGGACGTGACACAGATTTCCAACGGCTTTCGAGCCATTACTGCGCCGTCGAACCGACTGTGCCTGTCCTTATCACGACGTTCAACCCACGCTGATTTGCAAGTTGTGTAGGTAATTTTTACAAATTTCCATCTACACGACTCACCTCTCCCTTGAAAACTCTCACATATTCAAGTATTCGCTGTTGTGATCCAGGAGTCTAAACCTTCAGAGAATTGCTCCGTAAGCTCGGACCTGGGACCTGCATTCACAGGCGTAGATTAATTTTCTGCCTTCCGTAACAGCTGACAGCGCCGCATGCGAAGCCCTTATAGAGGCAGGAATGCGCCTGAATATGTCCTTTCTTCACGTTCTTCGCTAGCCTTTCATAAACGTTCCTCCCACACATTACCAGTTCTTCTTAGCAAGTACTCATAGAAAATGAAAACCCGCCTTTCCAGAGCAATTGTAAGGGAACATAACTTTTTAAGCGGCTGACTTTCCAGACCAGCTTCCAAAAGTTATCTGACGTTTCTCTAATTTACTGCGCATTGAATGAGGAAAATTACTCTTGCTTTGGCGTGACTTCAAAATTTGGTTTCACTACGTTGCTCAAAAATTCTATGTTTTTCTTCCGCAGTTTCATTTTTTTTCTAAAAAAAAGCTCTTGCCATGACTGGCACGTCGAAGAATCAGCATGTTGAATATCACTCAATCTATGACGACTATGTTGGGCATCAGATGAACCTGGGTATGGCATTTTGTTGGGAACAGGGTGTCCTGTCGCAGAAAAAAACAATCGTGATGAAGTAGATAAAACATACAGCGAATCGGCTTCCCCACAGCCCATTGGAGGGACAAATTCTTGGGAATGAAGGGGCAAGTCAGACCCGTGATGAGCCCCAGCGCAAGATTCAACCTAAAATTCACGATCCCCGTTTCGATATCGCGGAGTGCAAACGTGGCGTTTTGAATTGCGTCGTGTCACAGAGCAGATCGCGGTTTTCGGTTAGCTTGTATGTCGCTGCCTGTTATTTGCAATATTTGTCCCCTTCGACGCAGTGGATCCCCATCCAGGTGCAGTGGAGATGAAAATGCCAGCGTCAATTCTTAGGGAGTAGGGCGGATCTTAGGTTGGTTAATTAAAGGACAGCCGCGGGTAGATTATGATTCTAAGCACAGCTAGCCATCATTACACGAAAATCGCTTTATTCGAAATCATGCTTTCAACGAAGTGCCTTATAGTCCGCACCGCAGTGCATTACGAGCAAATCATTTCTGTTTTTAACAAAGTATCGCTTATAACGAATAAAGTTTCCTGTCCCGAGGACTTGGGCATACCAGTGGTTTACTGTACTTGAAATGCTATTCCGTGCACCCCTGTTCGCCAAAGTGACGATCGTGATATTGCTCGAGACGGAAGAGGAAAACACGATGAAACGCCGCTCACAACCCTACCCCTGTTATGTTTGGAGCGCGCTTCGAATCATGGAATGGCGTTTCATGATTTGGTTTTCTACGGATGCCCTAAAGTGCAATATTTGTCTTTGCCGCTTTGGAAACAGGGCGTGAACGCACCACGCGCATGCATGCTGCGGAGAATGTCGAAGCGTTCTGCACTGTACCTAGAGAGGTTTGTGCGCATCGTATCGCAGCAAATAATCGTGCAACAAGGTCGAAGTGCGAGCCTTTCCCGCAACGTCACTTAATAAACAATCACTGAGATCAACATGGAAGGTTGAGCAAACAAGAGGCCAAGCGTACGATTACATTAAAAAAAAGTGCATCCTGCGCTAAGATAGAGCTGTGCAAAACGTCATTCTCGTGTTGCGAAGTGTCCGACCGCAGACGACCAGTTAGGGTTAAACTTGAAGGGTTGTCCTTGGCATTCACGAAACGTTGACCTCCGGTCGCAGTGACTAGTCATTCTGGAGCGCTGTGCATTTCTGAAAGTAATAGAAAGCCAGACAGCTTTGCGAGAAACGCGTACTTATCCAATAGCTTGGCTTTACAATGGTCTATACAGTGGCCGCTTTTAACCTTTTTTTTTTTTACCTCCTGGGTTCTATGAATCATTTTATGCGCCTAGATCTGCACTAATGCTATTTCACATGTCGCAATCACCGAAACACGGTTGCCATGCCATATAATACTTTTGCTGCTCTGCTTCGCCGCTGTGCGCCTGAATAACATACAGTTGCATCGAAGGCAGAAAATCGAGCGAAAATCCTGTCACGGGATGTGATGCGTGGTAACATCCAAACGCTTTGTTATAGCGTGGCGCAATGTCAAAACACTGATAGCGAGATCACCTAGTCATTGATCTGTTGTGCGATGTCGGTCCCAACGGGTGCTCCTTGCAGTTTGTGTGAAGCAGACCCACGGGTGTTTGTAAAAGTGTAATCAGCCACTACAATGTTGATCTCGTCTTTGCAACACCATGTTTCAACCAGTGGATAAACTCATCCGACAGCAACTATGGGTGGCCCTAGTGGTGTGGTGTATTTTGTGTGTGTGTGTGTACGTGTGGGTGTGTTCAGAAGTCATTGAATTGGTGTCTAAAACGTTTACAATCAGTATAGCTCTTCCTGTCTCTTGAACTAATAAAATTCCAGACCTGGCTGCATGAAGGGCCTACATAAATAAAAAAAAACACTAAAATGCCGGCGACAAAGTGTTTTCTGTGTTCTGTGTCAGCTACACGTCGCTGACAGAGAAGTTACAATTTTTTGTTCCTCAATGTTAGGGATCAAACTAAAGGGTATCCGATTATGTTTTACGCCAACAATAGTCTACTGAGTTGCAAGCTGGATGTAATTGTGGTCCTCTGCCACAGGCAAGCATGACGAAAACAAGCGGCCGTGATGCTTATCTGCTAGTTCTCTTCCTCTCCGTAAAACGACGCTGGATGACGGGCACAGTCCGTCAACTGTCAAGCTCACTGGCGTCGAGCGCAGCGCTTGCGTCCGCGTCACTCACCGTTCTTGAGGTGCGCCCTCTTCGTGGACACCTCGACCGCGCTGGCCAGGGCGACCAGCGCCAGGAGGAGCAGCAGCAGAGCGCCGCAAGTTCCGGGCCGCATGTTCTCGGCAGCCGAGGCGCAGCGTATTGGCGGAGCCGGGCGGCAGGCGCTTCTTCTTTATCGAGAACCTGCCCGGTTCCTTCCTTCGGCACCACGTGGCCCGCCCCTGGCAGCCGTCATTGGACGTCGGCCGACGCTACAGACTGTCAATGACCGCCGAAGACCCCGCACTGCGGACGTATCGCGTGCTGTCGACTTCTTTTCAAGGTCACGGGGAAAGTGGACAGCCGGCAGCGCAATGGTTTCGCGTTCCTGCGCCCCGATACTGCGTACCGAGTGCCCTCGCCCGACCAGTAGACCCGGCTAACCACCGCTGAGAGCGGGTTCACCGGTCCTGCCGGGTTCGCGTGCCTCCGGCTTCCCTCCGTTCTTTTTCTGCGGATCTCGCGGGTGTCTGGGTGGATCAGGCGCGCTTGTTCCTGGCTCTCACTGCGAACGCCGGGCCCCGAGCCCTCGAAGCGCACTGTGCTGCGGGCAGGAGGGGCGAACGCGCTGATAAATGCGAACCCTCGACGGTGGTAAAATATCGGGGCCCACGTGAGAACTGCGCACAACCGCTCCATTTGTTGAACCCGGGCCGACCTGTGATTTTCGGCTAGACCACTCATTAGCACTCATTAGCCGCCCTTGTTTTCCCGAACAGAGTTGCGTTTCCTCGAACGCGGTTGACTGTCTATTGGCTCTTCTTGAAGACGGGGCAACGTGCGCTGCTAAGCGCAGCGTCGATTTTCAAGGCCACGGACGGTGACTCTATACGATTCTGCCAATCGCTGCTGCAGCCCATGTTGTAAGGTATTCTTGTTGCTGATTTTGACCCCGCCACCTTGAAAGCCACAGACTTTACTAACGGCGTGATTTTAGAGCTTTGCGTGTGCAGTGCCTAGACTGATATTTTCTGCTTTTAAATAGGGTGACAGGACGCTATCGCTGTTTCGTACCGCGGCTTGCTCATATACAAGGGTCGTACAATCGGGATTAGTGCAAGTTGCAAGAACTTCATTGTCATCAAGTCCGCTGTAAAGTTAAGTGGGCAAATTGGGTAAACTATAAGCAAAAATAAACCTCCGATAAAATTAACGCTGATATCTGGCCAAGATTACTTCGGTTCGATTTAAACCTCTCTGGCGGCTCAAGGGCAGTATGCGGCTGTTGGTGGTGCCAAGCTTTAGCGCATGAGCTCTTCGAATACGTATTCTCAAAAATGAAATTTTTATTAGAAGATATAAAGCGGGAGGAATATTAAAAGTTCAAAAATAAAGCAAATGGACAAAGATAAACACCGAGTAAATTTTTCTTGGATGCGGCTTTTGATAAAACGGCGAGTGTTTTACGAGGTTCAAGCGAACGTGGAATAAGTATTTGGAAGTAGGGGGGAACTCCGACGGTGGGGTTAAACGGTGGTACGGCGTTCAAAGAACGCTACTGTAAACAAACAGGCACGCCCACAACCACATCCACTGTACCTCTTCCTCGACGGGTCAGCCGAGAGAAGGGCTGACTCGGCGCCCGAGTATTCCACGGCAGTGGCAGTTTATTGGACCTGCGTGGGAGCCGAAATGCCATTACCAGCCCGAAAGATGAAGCGGAGCTCGAAGGGAGAGCGGCGAGGCGATGAATACGGAGGCAGTGCGCATCGTGGAAGACAAGAGAGCGACGCAATCTGCGGGGGCTTCCCGGAGGCGCCTATATGCGAGCGCTGCTTATTAGGCGCCATCATGGGGCCGCATTGCGAGCAGTCCGCTGATGGATGTTCTCTGCAGTGGCAGCCCTAGCGGAGGTTAAGGAGACCGGCAGTCTGGGCTCTCGGGGGAGGGAGGCAGCGCACTCCGCAGAGCGCTCACGCGTGGAGCAAACGGCGTCCCGCTAGCCCCGGTTGCAGCAGCAGCCGCGATGAGGAGTAATTGCGTCTCGGATGCTGGCAGCAGCGACACTGAGCACCGAGGTGCAGGGGAATGCAGGCGTGCAACCTTTTTCTCGTGGTCACACAGAAAAAAGAGGGAAAAAAAACCATTGATAGCAACCGCCGCTGCACAAAGTGGGCAGCACGTAATAAATCAATCAATCTCTCGATCAATGTATCGACAAACATTTTTAACGTGGCCGGAACGGCCGACAGCCCGCAGTACAGGCACGTGAGTAAAGAAGAAACAAAAGTCAGCAAACAAATCTTTTAACTTAGAAATGTATACACTACGTACAATAAAACATGAACTGAACTGTAATATACAAGAGAAAGATATAATTTCGTCACAAATATCAATGAAAATGTATACTCATCCCGGATTAACGTGCTCACGTGAACAGCGTACAATGCAACTAGCAAGGGAACACCAAAACAAGAGGCCAACTTCTACTAAGAGAGAGAGAATAAACTATTCAGTTTCCAAACTGTGATCCTTAGTCGTCGGCCGTGAGACCTTCGGCTCTGGTAGCGTCCTCAACCAGGATGGATGGATTCTAGGGTTTAACGCGCCGACGCAGCGCAGGCGATGAGGCGCGCCGTAGTGGAGGGCTCCGGATTAATTTTGACCACCTGGGGATCTTTAACGTGCGCCGAAATCTCGTACACACGGGCGTTTTTGCTTTTCGCCTCCATCAGAAAAGCGGCCGCCGCGGCCGGGAATCGAACCCGCGACCTCGTGCTCAGAGCGTCCTCAACCAGCTGGACGGCCCAGAGTTGATCTTCCAGGTAGGAGTTTCGCAACACGGTCTCCCACTGCTCACTGTTAGTGATTGTGCGAAGTGCTACTAGAGAAAAAGTATGTCCGTCTGATAGAACAGTGAAAAAAATATACTGTGCTGGTTTATAGGAATGAACAACAGCCATATTCTACGTTGCAAGCGTTTGAGGTGAATAGATTGAGCGAGGTATTGAAAATATCAACATCCGCAGAATGGAAATGCTTAGTCCTTTTCAGCGTGAGCAGGAGTCAGTGTTTGTTGCAGGTGCTCAAAGTAAAAACAGGCTTGTATTTTCCTCTGGTTTCAAGAAGGCCTGTTGTGCGGGACCTCAGAAAGAAGTCCTGCAGAGTTAACTTCCCTGTGAAGCTTTGGCACTCACACAGCAACCATCGGATGCTGCTATCGCAGTCCTGGTTCTGGCGAAGGTAGCATGCAATTCCTTCACAATTTTATTGAACGAAACATACAAAACACAAGATTCACCCTGTTGCGCATTTTTAAACTTTCCAATATCGACGGGCGAACTGAATCTTCCCTCCGCGTGCTCAGAGGTCATTATCAACTCAATGCTGCGCTTCACCAAGTAGTCGATCAACCTACATATGTTCAGGGAGTAACTTCAAATATTCTTAACCTTATATTCGTAAGAGACCACTTCCCAGCCGATAAAACCAATATAGACCTTACGGATGGCATATCTGATCACAAGCTCACATTGTGAACTGTCCTCTTCCAAGTCAAAGTAGAACCATCAAACAAAAATTGATTTGATTTATTATAAGGTTTAACGCGCCGACGCTCCATAGGCGATGAGGCGCGCCGTTGTGGAGGGCTGCGGAATAATTTTAACCATGTGGGGGATATTTAACATGCGCCGAAATCTCGAACACACGGGCGTTTTCGGTTTTCGCAAACAAAAATTACATACCCGGATTTTAATTCCGCTGACGACACCAGCATACTAAACCACCTAATTCTGAAGTTTCTTTCCTTCGAAGAGTTATCAAACGATAGTTCCACGACCATTGAAATATTATGGTTTGAGTTAAAAGAAATTATTCACCCCTAAATTAGTAACTCTATACCCACTAGAGCGAAAAAAGTTAAAGGGGTTGAGACGCTAAATTTTAGGTCTGTCAAAAGCCTGTTGTAGGCTATATGCAAGGACACTCAACACGAAGTGCTGGTACAGCAAACGTTTAATATATATTTTAATTCGCTTCTAAAAAGTACTTAAATGATCGTTGTGGAGATCGGGACACATAGCTAGCGCCACTAACCATAACGTCAATGTATTTCGAGCATAACAAAGTTTCAGTGACGTCATACCACGCTAGCGACTCGAGCGGCGTCAGCGTGAAGCATAGTTACCACAGTTACCTGTTTGGTCAGATCAGCAAGCGAGTGCGAGCGGTGCGCGAGCCCCATCTGCTGCGCTACGAAGCACCATGCCTGTCTATTGTTGTGTGATTAACTACTGTCCAAGCAAATTCGGGGTCCCTTTAAGCTTTAACAAGTTCCCCTAGACGAAGCACAGAGAAGCACAGAGAGGCTGCTGACCGCGACTAAAGTTCTAGAGCGGTTCCAGGCGTTCTACTTTTATTTAGGGTGACCATATTCCTGGAGGTAGAAAACCGGACACAACAGCGGGGGGAGGGGGAGAGCGCACAAAAGACAAACGGTTTAGATCGGGAGAAAGGTTTAGATCGGGTGTATTTGGTCGACGTTTCAATTTTTTTAAGCAGGTACCTAATGACGCGAGACTCGACTGTAAAATTCTTCGCACTTGTACGCTAAGTTCAGCGGCACAATAGCACGCAATATAGACAGCAGGTTGATATAGACAGCAGTTCACAATGAAAAAAAAAGGCGCTCCATAAGAGCCAACGCAAAAACTAAGACCCCGTTCCGCCACGCCAGAAATGTCAGCGCAGCGTACAGCCCCTGTCGTCATCTCTTTGAAGACTTGTACCGATCTCTCGGAAACACCAATACCCGAAGAGTTCAAATCTTCTAGTTCCTTTTCAATGACTTGCTTGACAATGGTCCACTGGTGAAATAAGGCCTCATCAAAGTCGTTTTCTCCATGAAACTTTATAGTCCTCCTCGGTAAGAATAGATCTAAATGCTACTCTCTTGGTAAAATATTTTGAAGTACTTAAGGTTATATTTGTAAAATATACGAGTCGGCACACTTGGTCTGATCAACTTGCTTGGGGTTAATTCTGAACTATGCAGTCCTGCGAAAACGGGACATCAGTGTTAATTAGGGACAAAAAGACGGAATGGCACAAGCGGACCTCGAAAACGGGGCTGTCCCGGCGAAAACGGGACGTCTAGTCAACCAACCTACTTTTATTGATTTTTATAGCTCTGGACGCTGTAGCGACGTTGTCATCCCACCGCTGACAACCCGTTGCTGCATACGGGATGGCATACCCGAGCCGAGCTCCGTCGCCTCCGACATGCGTGTGGTAGCGTGGTGAAGCGAGTGGCCAGCCAATGTTGCTGCCTCGAAGAAGACCAGAAGCCGAAGGCAAACGTAACTGTTTACTCCATGGCGAGAGATGGGCCATATCCAGACAAGAGCAATCCCCCGACGGGCGAGGTTACAGTACAGGACTCGAGCAGAGTGACAGCATTGATTCACTGCCGAAGCAGGAATAAACTACAGCGCTTGGGCGGTCTTATTTATAACCAAAGCTCTAAACGTCAAACAAGCGTCCCCTCTAGATTGTGCACACGACACGAACGGTACAGACACACTCAACACTCTTTCCAGAGTTCGTGAGCGGTCGGTAGTAGCGGCGCACGCGGAGTTCTAGAGAGGGGGGAGAGGAGGTATCCGCAACGGCTTCCGCGTCCTTCGGACAAGTCTCTGCGTGTTGCGTCGGCCGCCACCGAAGTTTGAATGCCGCCGGTAGCGAGGCGCCAGCGATCCAGACATGTAGCGTCGTGTTTGGATCTGTCGGCTGAAAGCATGAGTCACCGACAGGGAGGCCTGCTCGAAAGGCGCACGTAGTGGAGGCTTTGCCACACAGTCGAGGAGTGTTGCACAAAGCACTGCGGCGGGCTGATTCGTAACAGTTTTTCCGCGGGGGGTCCGAGATCCCGATGGATAAGGGTCTTCAACCGTTGTCCGGAGGGATGCTTTCGGAGAGAAGTGCTCGCCAGATGCTCGACTCCAGGCCTAGGCTGTTCGACACCGTGCTGGAGCTTCACCGGGCCGGTCACTGGACGAATACTGGCCCGCCAAGAACGTCTCTGGCTTGGTCAGGCAAGCAACAGAACAACACAGGAAGACACAACCGCATCGCCGGCAAGTGCAAAGACAAATCCACACTGAAGCTCTACCAGGCTTTTAGTTGCGATAAAATACGCGAATAACTAACTACAGTTGTTCTATTTTAACCCAACGGTACTTTAGCCAAGTACACAAACTTGAAAGATGAGATTTCGCGTCATTAGAAATCTCCCACACAAAAGAAATGTAATCGTAAAGGGTGAAACCTGCTTCAGGAAAAACAATGCATTTGAGAAAGTCAGGCGTCAACAGACCACTTCTGGCCTGAGGGCGGCGATTTGAGCTCTCGTCATTGCCCTGAGCTTTCCCCTTTTTGAATCGCACCTTAGGTGCGCCCGTTCCCTGAAAGCTGCTGCGACCGGTCGAGAGGACATCGGCCTTCTTCCGAGACGTATCTCGAGCGCGCGGAGAAAACTGCTCTAATTTCCACCGCTTGAGCAAGGTGTGCTTTCGCTCCGAGGACCGCTGAGACCCGGCGCAAAGTGTGCGTACGGCGCTGCCACACGGCAGGCGCGCACTGGAACTCTTCCGGCACATTTTTGTGGCCTTTTTGTGCGGTGTTTTTGTTCTCTTTGCCGGCTGCCAAGCTACAATAGGTACGAACTGCCCGGTCTCTGAAGACGGCTCAACCCCAGGCGACACCGGAATGGCCACATGCTCGGCTAGCCGTTCCTCGACATCGAAAATCTGAGTTGGAGGTGGAACGCTAACGGCCCGCTCAGTTGTGGCGCTGTCGCTATGCTTAGCTGCACCGCGAAAACTTTTCAGTGTCTCGACTGCCGGCTCTGCCACTGCGTTGCTCGGTTCTGAAATCGCGTCCAGAGAAACACCACTCGTGTCAACGTACTCGCGTTGCCTTCTTTCGCTAACGTCACGGTTTAGGATTTCCCGAGGAACGTCGTTAGCCTGCGAACTGGGCGCGTTCGGGCCGGCAGCCGTTTTCAAGCCTCCCGTGAACCTGAGCACTCCGAACACGACGCTGACACGCTGACACATCTCCGCTCACTGTAGGGGCCTTACACACAGTTAATGCCCCTAAAATTACTCACACAATGTACTTACGCTGCCCTCTGTCATGAGCCTCCGGAAATGCACTATCCTTCCTGTCTTTTTTGAGTCTCTCCATTCCTCTCAGAGGTGGGGACACTAACCTTACTTGAGCCCTTCGCAGCGATCTCAGCTGATTCTTTCCTCAGCAGTTTCTGGAAATTGTTCCCCTTGTCGCGTAACAGCTGATCCGACCTGTTCGAGAATAGGTACACGTATTCCTGAAGAAGTTGTGGGGATACTGCCGCCTGCGTGACAGGTTCACTAAACGGACCTCCGATTCTGACCTTAGCAATCGGCAGGCGCACGTTTCGTGCTGCTACGGCCTGCTTCATACAAACACTCTGTCCCGTCAGCTGATCCGGTTCAATGTACGAAGGGTGGACCACGCCTACCGTCGCCGCGGAGTCGTGAAGAACTCGGCATGGTTTACCGTTGACCACTAGCTCACGTACGTACGGGTCCAGAAACTGCCTGCTGTCCTCACTCTGGTCTAGCACGTGAAAGACGAGTTCGCCCTTCTTTCAACTCACAGCGAAATGCCCCGTCTCGCCGCAGTTGTTAACACGCAGCCTGTTTGCGCGCTTCAAAAGCTTTCTTTCGGCACTGCTCCGCGGCGTCTGCGCTCTTTTCGTTTTCGTGGCCAGTTTCACTATCCGAGAAAACGACTTCGCTGGTTCCACTGTCTTCCTGAGGAGCTCTGCCTTTTGGCCCTGACTTATCAGGCCTTGGCCTGAACTCTTTTTGGCCGTCTTTCGGCCCCTGCGCCCCTGCGACGTGCGAAGAACTCGTCGGCTAGCTGAGCTGCATGATCCACAGCATTTACCCCATGCCTATCTTGCACCCAGAGTCTCAGGTTTTCTGGTAGACGGCGGTAAAACTGCTCGAGACCGAAGCACTCAACTACCTTATCGTGCTCTCCGAAAGCCTTTGCCTCTTTGAGCCACTCTTCTATGTTAGCCCTCAGCTTATACGCGAACTCCGAGTACGACTCGCCCTTAGCTTTCTCGGCTTCACGGAATTTCTGGCGAAACGCCTCTGCCGACAGCCTGCAGGAGGCTCGACTTGACTTTCTCGTAGTCCTCCGCCTCTTCCTTTGGCAAGCGCGTCATCACGTCGGATGCCTCACCTGGCAAAATCGAAAGCAGCTTTTGCGGCCATATGTCTTGCCTAAACTGGGCCCTCTCGCACATACGCTCGAAATTGACAAAAAAAAAAAAAAACCGAGGTCTTCGCCTACCTTGTAGGGTCGCATTAGGTCACTCATTCACAACGTAGGTCTCTCAGTCGCCGCATACTCCGCGCTGCTGTAATCCTGACACCTAGATCGAGATGCCTCGATGTCTAGACGCTTCATTTCCAGCTCATGCTGTCGCTCCCGTTCTCGTTCCTGTTTCTGCCTCTCGAGCTCCTGTTCTTGGAATCTTTCCTCGCGTTCCGCCTCTGCAGCCTGACGTTTAGCGGTATCCCTGTCATTGATCAGCTCAATGCACTCTGACAGCTCATCATCGTCAGCCCCAACAGCGAGTATAGCCTGTATCAGCTCTGGCTTTCTCAGCGCGTCCGAAACATCCAAGCGCAACTGTTTTGCAAGCTCCAACAACTGCGGTTTTTTCAACGCCTTCATATTCATGGCCGGTCTAGAGTACTGCTTTCCCACTGCTATAAAATTGCTTTGCGCGAATACCCCACGCGACAAAAACACACGCCTTACAAGCTATCCTCAGACGCCTGGTAAAACTCAGTGAAGAAAAGTCCAGCAGTCACCATTGACCGCCGTGAATTCTGCGAAAGGAGGTAATGATGTGATAGCGAACTGCCTTAATAATCGTAATCTCTACCGCTTACGGGAGCGCCAACGAGATTTCGGCTCGAGATTTCGAGATTTTCGAGATTTCGAGTGTTCGAGATTTCGGCGCACGTTAAAGATCCCCGGGTGGTCAAAATTAATCCGGAGCCCTCCACTACATATATAAATTATAATGAGGCTCCAAAAAGGATTGTAAAATATACTGCCTCTGCCGGTACCACTTGCGTATAACCAGCCTTTGCCAATTGTGAAATAAATGAATAGGCCAAACGGCAAGAGAGGTTTGAACCACCCGAAGGTGGAAATAAAATAAAGTGGGAAAAATGCTACTACGCGACACCACAGCCAGGAGAGCGGGCCCGGGGAGACTCCCCTGATCTCCCCTGGGAAGTAGCAGGAAGGGTTGGGATGAGGGAAAGGGAAGTGGGAGAAGGGAAGGGGTTATGGGAAATAGGAAGGGATTGGGGACAGCGGTCTTTTGTTCTGATCCTTGATGTCCGACTCCTTTTCAGGACTGAGTTGACTCAGAGAGGGCATCAGACAGTGCCAATATTGCCAATCTTGCGGCCCCTGCACGGGGTAACCGCTACCCTTTGGGCTTGTGAGCTTTGCCCCGACCGTCGGAGACAGGAAAGTCAGCCTAGCTTGAGGGCTGGAAGCGTAGTTCCTCCCAAACCCTCGGATCTGCTGCCGGAGTTTACTCATGGTACACAGTCGATGGTCCTCAGAAGCAACTCTGCACTCTCGCCCCTAAGACTTCAGGTCACGGCGGCTTGTCCAAGGCCGTCGGCTTAGTTACCCCTGAGACATTAGGTTACAAGGGTTTGTCAGTCCCTCGGCCAGCGACCAGTCCGCACTTGGGCCCCATATCGCATTGTAGGTTACAAAGGTTGCGCAGCCCCCGGCCTCTACATACGGACTGTACGGTTGAATGCAGTATTTGCTGATGGTAACATTGAACTCCCAGCCTCCTCTCACGCTGGATTACAGGGGCGCGTTACTACCCCCGGCCGTTGGGTCATAATGGGGGAATTGGATCAACCCCGAGCCAACAGGAGTCATAGTTACCTGGACCGCCCATTGCTGGGACTGGTATAACTTTGCGCTCTACAGTGGGCCCCATCGCCTGCGTTGCGTCGGCGCGTTGAACCCTACAATCAATCAATGATCAATTACGAGAGCGCCAATCGAATATCCGCCGCAGTGTCAAGCCTGTCTGTACGCGGACCTGTAGGCAGACCGGCCGGGTACTCCCAGCGCGCGTCTCGCCATCCGCTGCCTCGCGCGTCGTTCTGTAGCCGCGACATCAATTAGCACTCGCAGAGCCTGCATCACGTCCACGGCCGCTTTTGAGGCGGCTGGCGAGATCAGTACGTAGGGAATTTAGCAGAAACTGCCGTGACGCAAAATCGACAGTGTGCGGCAGCGTTGCTCTTCCGTATATATATATATATATATATATATATATATATATATATATATATATATATATATATATATATATATATATATATATATATATATATATATATATATATATATCAGGGTGTCGAACCGAAAAAAATACCGGTTCGGTTACGGTTCGGGTTCGGGTGAAATAATTTCGTTCCGGTTCAGTTCCGGTTCGACAAAATCACGTACCGAACCGGTTCACGAACCGGTTCGGGAGCTTGAACCGGTTCGCGAACCGGTTCGACGAGTTGAATTATCACTGAAATTAGAAAAAAAACATTTACAGTCGAACACGGATATATCGAACTTCAAGGGGATCGCGAAATAGTTCGATATATGAAAAATTCGATATAAAAAATATGGGCTCTGAGACCTCACCTATGGCGAACAATCACTTACCGATGGGCGCATTCAAGAATGACAACTAATTCCGCACTCACGACGCAACAGGACGCTTTATTTCCGTGAAAAAAAAATTGCTGATCTTGCCCTGCTTCTTCGTCCTGGAAATGAAATTAAAGACGCTGGTCTCAATGTTCTCGAGGCCGTCCAGGTGCGACAGCCCAGTTCCTTCCATGTCGCCGCAACAACGGCGAATCAAGCTGAACGCAGCGGCAACTTCACCCGCGGAGTACGATCGTCTAGCCGCCTCCTCGTCCGGACGATCTTCACCACTCGAGTTATCGGCCTGGGTTCCTGCGACCGCAGCTACAATATCCTCGTCACCGAGTCTCTAAACAGCCTGAACATTGGTGTCAGCGTTCACGAAGTCGTCGGCAGACACTCCGGCTGGAACAGCAGCCGGGAAAAGGGACGACAACTCACGAAACGTGTCGCCCATGCACTCGTCGTTGTCGTCGCCGTCTTCGCAAGCTTCAGAAATTCGGCCGTCACAAAGCCTGCCTTCCGGAAGCAGTTGGCCACGGTCTCCTTCTTCACGCCGTTCCAAGCGCTTGTCATCATATGTATGGCTCCCAGCAGGTCAACCTTAAGCTCGGTGCCTACGCGGAGGTTCATCAAAAGCCTATCGAGGAGTCGCCTCCTGTACCCGACCTTCGCCATGCCCGCGCATTCCTCCACATCCTCCTCAACCTCAATCGGGGGTGCAGCGACCGCCGAAGAGCACCTACCAGCTCCCGCGGCGTTCGATATACCCGATGTCGGGAAAAATACGTTTCGATATAAACGTACGAATTCCTATACTTTTACACAGAATTTTCAAGGGGATAATTTATGAGTTCGATATAGACAATAATTCGATATACCCGTGTTCGATATATCCGTGTTCGACTGTACTAGTTTAAAACGACCGTCAAGTCAAAAAACAAACAAAAATTCAAAATTCTGCTGTTCCCCAAGGGCAGTGGCGCAATTGCAAAGCAAACTTTAAACAATCACGAGATATTAGAAAAACAAATGAAGTGGCGACGATTTACCACCTTCTTTCTCGCTCACATTATGTTGTCCCAGCGACTATTCATAAAGCCACCGCCAAGACATATGACGGTGGGATATATTTTCTGTCCTTTCCTTTTTTGTTGAAATCGCAATCGTCGCTATGCAATCACCCATCACGCTAACCTTGAAGCTTGAAATTTAGTCCTGGGTACTGGCGCGTTCAAATACCAGCGCTTAATACCAATAGCGCACATTTTTTTTATATTTGTAACAAAACAGAAAAATCCTACAACAGGCACATAAATACTACCAATGAATTAGAATATTTGGTCACCCTGAATAATTTGTTAGCTGTCACCTTATCGAATGTGTTAGCCACACTTTTGTTAAAAGTAAGCTTTAGTTAATGCTCAGTCACTGCATTATTGCTCTGACCACTGCAATTCCTTTTGCGATACCGAAAGTGTGCATTACAATCAGTATGTCATCGTACCGCCTGAACCCCTACCATCGTTCCGTGTGCTACATTGCGGAATCTTACAACAGATAATGCGGTTACAAAATGAAAGGGAAATTTGTCACGCGGAGCATGAGATGGGACTTTTTGGGTAGACGCTCTTTAATTCGTCCACAGCAGTACTCCCCTCCGGAACGAGTCGCAGTAGAAGCAATGTAGCGAGTTGGGCAAACGGCTTAGCAAACGGCTTAGCCACTGAGCAGCTCCTGCGGTCACACTTGTCAAGTATTAATAATTTGCAGGTGTCGGACCTTTTAAACAAATTATGAAATGCAAAAAGTTTGCACACATCGGGTGTGAGCTTTCGCTGTTGCGCAGTGGAGCACTCCTGCAGCCTGATTGCTCCAATGAAGTCGCAACTAGGGAAGGGCAAAGTCGTTTTATATCCCCTGCAAGCTGCCGAGAATGACATTTCGTTTGGTCAGCTTGCACTACGCTCGCGCCTCCAGCAGCAACAGACCATTGCTACAATGGTGCTAATTCATTTCCCCTGTTGTTACATAGAGCGTGATAGTGTTCAATTGTCGGGAGGGGAAAGTACCCGAGCAAGTACGAAGTTGATGGTACGGGAAAGAAAAAAAGGCCTGAATTGCATTTACTGTGCAATATCAACAACAGAGGGTCGAACCATTTCGGCATGAACCGGTAACCGTTATTTTTTTTTCGGTTCAGTTCCGGTTCGGGTTCAGCGCGCTCAAAAAATAACGGTTCGGGTTCGGGTTCAGTTCCGGCAAAAATATCGGTTCAGTTCCGGTTTACGGTTCGGTTCGGTTCCGGTTCGACACCCTGATATATATATATATATAGGGAGCAGTAGAACTTTGAAGATGGTAGAGAACACGAGATAAGAAAAACTTCGAACAAGGTAAAAGCACGATTGTTGCCAACGTTTCAGCAAAGAGACGACTTGCTTTCGTCAGGGCAATCTTCTCTTAACTATATATATATATATATATATATATATATATATATATATATATATATATATATATATATATATATATATATAGAGAGAGAGAGAGAGAGAGAGAGAGAGAGAGATTGGCGACTGCAAACAGCGATAACCTTCCGACAGTCGCATCCTCCGTGTGAGCGAAGGAACTGGCCGAGCGGAAGTCCGCCTGCGGTGACGTCACAACCTCCCTCGGTTTTCTCCGCTAAAATTCTCCCTCGTGTGAATGAATACCTTAACGTGTGTGCGAGAGCAGATGCGACAGTAAAGTCGCACCGATGGTAGACACACATAACAGAGTGCAGTTGCAATGAGTGACGTACGCAACATTTCGTTACGGAGGGGTCCGGAACCCGGAAAAAAAAGAAGACCAAACAGTAAGGAGAAACACAAAGAAATAAAAAACTTAAAATCACCAAAAAATTTCGCCATTCATTGGGGGTACACTATAGGCATCTGTGTAATAGTTATTTTTATTTTTAATGAAATCGCAAAATCGCTAACCGGGCTGAGAGCAGACGTCCGATTTGTGCAAGTTTGCTGGGTTGTCACTAGCGAACGAACAATATTTTTCAGTCGTCTTAATTGGACAATAAGCCGAGTCAGTGCCCTTGTCACCAAATCCCTCCCCCCTTTATTATGCTTTTTAAAGGAGCCATGAAGAGAAAACACAAGTTTGGTTCATTCGAAAGATTGCCTCGTTAGAACCATAACGACACCACTTATAACGCAAACTTCGCTCAAATAAGCTACATAATTAGGAAAAAAGGAAATGACCATGCGACCACCAGCTCATTTTCCGCAACAGAACCTATGATGTCACTTGGGAATGCTCTGCGATTGGCGGAGGCCGGCAAAAGCAAACGCATGTTAGGCAGGGCTTACAGTTTGCATAGCGAGCTAAATGCCCGTGAAACATACTGCACATTCTTTTTATGACAAAGAACGATGGAGTAAACGGTTGAAGGTCCGAACGAACACGCAAGCGTGTGCGCCAATGCGTACGAAACTAGCGCCGGCCGAGCTCGACATCTCGCCGTCGCGCAGACGAATTTTCGGGTTCGAGGCTCTTCGGGGCCAACGAACCGTTCCAGCACGCACAGCCGCGACCTTGCTTCGTATCGTAATCCCTACACAGGAGGTTGGCCGTCATATCGCCAACCAGCAAAGGTAAAAATAGAAACGAGGGGAGTAAGGAACAGCAAGAAGCGACGAGATAGTGCCAGTCGTCGCGTAAGTTTCGAATGCTGTTGGCTTGCTGCTGTCGTTACGAGCTCGTTTCCAGTTTACAACCACTGAAAACTTCAGTTTGTTCGAGTAATTTACAATGAAATTTCGTTGCTGCGTTTTGAAATGCCCATGTAGTACGGGCAAATCGTCGAGGGAGTGCGACATCCCCGCCGGTGAGGAGATCTCCTTTCATGTGCTGCCCAACGACGAACCTAGGCGAAGCAAGTGGCTACGTTTTGTGAACTTTGCAAACGGAGGAGAAAGAGAGCTAAAGGAAGTACGAGTGTGCTCGCTACATTTCCGAGGAAGTGATTACGGCAGGGACCCTTACGTTAGCTCACTCCTGAGACATGCTGGCGCTCGTCGCCGACTTCGTCAAATCGCTCTGACCTTGGGGAAAAAATGCCGTAAACACCGCGCATTGACGCTCGTATCTTTCTGGTCGAAGCAGAGAGCTCGCGCGAACGGCTTTCCATACACGACACCGGCCAACTGGCATAAGTGATACTGCTACTGAAATTGAACTATTATTAACCGTAATCAAAATACGGCACATACGCACCAGTCTATATTCGTCCGTCGCGAAGGGGCTGACGAGGCAGCGGTGCCGACGGCTGGGCGTTCGTCTGTTGTGGCTATCGCGGAATGGTCGCTTTCCCGTCCACCGCGTATCCCACAACTCTTGCCGCTCGTGCACTTAGAAGCATTGAGCGTTTTAGTGGTGTGAGGTTGTTAAATGCAAGCCCGAGCTCCTCGGCGAGAGTTTTGTTCTCCGGATCAGGCGATTCCATGACTAGGGCTGCCGGTGCACTAGGTTTTACTAGTATTTTTAAAATGGCCGCCGTCTCGATCGACTCCCGCGTGTGGGTGCTATATGGAGTCGACATACTAAGTATCTGTTTCATGGACCGGCTCTATGACGTCATTGTACACGTCACGGAATGTTCAATTTTAGCGGGAGATTTAAAATTTTGGCTTAAATTGCCTTATTTCTTAGTGAATAAAGCATCATTTGCTTCCGGGAAAGCGCTTGGGGTACTATGAAACACCTAATATTTCGAATAAAACAAACTTTTGTTTTCTCTTCATGACTCCTTTAAAGCAATGTGAAACTTTTGCAACAAAGAACGCACAAGCAACAAATTTTATGTCTCAGCCCCTTTAAGAAACACAACCCGTGGATAACACGGGCGGTAATACACGCGAAACGCAAAGTGAAGCGAATAAAAAGAGAATAAAGCAAAACCTAGGATCAGTACATAATCTGCTGCTATGAATGACCTAAAAGCGAGAGTCAAAACATGTAATAGCAATTATTTCACTAAAACATTGCCAAACTTTCAAAAAAGTTCACCAAGAAATTTTTGGAGCTACCACAGGCCAGCAAAAAATAACAGAATCAACCCACCCCTAGAGAAATATATCCCGATCAATGCTGACAAACCGAACAGTTACTTTAAATCAGTGTTTACTTTCGGATGACGGAAACATTCCGGACGTCGGCATTAGCGTGGAAGGTATACCTTGTTATCCATCGTTGTAACTGAATTTGGCCATGAAAAAAGGAGGAGCATGGGATAACATTCCTAACATATTTCTTGCAAGGTATGCACAGTTATTAGCGAAATATCTATGCGTCATATTTAGCAAATCACTATCAACGTGCACCTAACCCGTGGTGTGTAAAACGGCTAAAGTTGTTCCTGTGCATAAGGGAGGAAGCGAAAATGATACTGATAACTTTAGACCCATAGGTCGTATTCACTGGCGTGGCACGCATGCCGGCAACCATGTGTGTCGCCTTAGCACGTCGACGCGCGGCCACCATCATGGCGGCACACTCATCAGGCCGTCCCACCGAGGTCAATAGCATTACCTTGTGGAGAAACATGGGTGTATTCCTTGCACACAAAGCGACGTACCACAGGTATTCCTCTCTGCGGCGGAATGCGCCCTCAGCTCTCACGTGGTTCCGCCGCGCGTATTCCATTACGGAGCCAAGGGGTACCGCGTAGCATTGTTTTCGCCATCGGGCGCTCTCGGAGGGGCTTCGTTTCGGCGGCGCCCGTTGTCTACGCAGCCCGCAGCCCTGGATTTGGATGTCGCCCGGCTTTCGCCCTGCCGGTGTGGGCCGTCGAGGGCCAGCTCCCGCTCCCCAATACCCTTCTGTCGGCTACACTACATTCCAGCGAACTCCGAAGTGGTTGGAACAGCTGCAGACTTCGCCCTTCGTAACAGCAAGCTCGCTCATCTCCACGCTTCACCGTTCCCTTCGGCGCTTCTCGTCTCCCGGACGCAGCACGACGCCAGCCAGCAGTGTTCGAGGAGTGTTGTGTGCGACGGGATCAACCACAGTGGAACTATTCTGCTCTTTCCTCGCCTTTCTAATCTACACTTTTCTCTATTCTGTCCTAGCATCAAAATGTCGCTGCTATTATTCATATCTGTTGACGCCACGGCCGATACAACGGATGCGAAGTGTTCGAGGCATACCTCGGCAAAACTGGACACCACTCACTCACACTGACAGAGAAAATATTTTTTTTCCCGCACTCACTCACACTCACACTCATGCTCACCACTCGCACCCGCTCGCACTCACGCTCACTACGCGCCTTCTACCACTCGTGCCCACTCGCGCTTACGCTCACCACTCGCCATGACCACTCGCACTCACTTGCGCTCACACTGATCGTTCACCATTACCCCTCAAACTCACTCGCGCTCACGATCGCCCCTCGCCATCACCGCTCACTCTCACTCACGCTAACCCTTCGCCATCACCACTCGCACTCACTCGTGCTCGCGCTCACCACTCGTCGTCTCGCCTCGCACGCGAGTGTGTGCAGCAGACCCTCCATGAGTCATGAAACCGAACAGTAATAGTGCATTACGGCGTCAGAAGGCCATCCAAATCATATCCTGAATCAACACGCCACCAGATAATTAATTCAAGGGTGCCCCATAGCAGGAGCTCAGTGGCGATCCAAAAAGAGGGCGACGCTCTTTCACCCCTCACTCATGAGTGGTGAGGGGGTGTGTGTGAGTGCACTCGTGAGTGAGCCTGCCCACATAGGGCTCGAGGGCAAGTAGAGCGCCATCTCATAATGTGAGTGGAATTAATAATACATCTGTTGACGCCACCGCTGAGAATCGGATTGAAACGCGGCAAGCGATGCACGCTGGTGTTTTTTTTTCAGCAAAATGAGGGCGCAAAGCGCATGCGCAGGCACATTGGCCACGGTGATGGCGGTATTAGTGTTGCCAAGCGAAGAAATCACCCGCTAAACTTTTCAGTGAATACCACCTATATACTTGAGATGTAGTACAATCTATAAGATCTTGGACCACATAGTTATTAAACATATAACTATTCCTAGAGGAAAAACATATTATCTCCCTATTAGCATGGCTCTCGTGGCGGTCTTTCTACCATAACTCAACCTTTGTAATTAACCCACGAGGTATCGCATAGTATTGGCAATCAAAAACGAACTGACCTAATTTTTCTGAATTTTGCAAAGCATTCGATAATGTATCACACGAGAAGCGGCTAAACAAATTTGAGGGCAGTATAGGAAATTCTACTGTCCTTGAATGGATCAATAATTATCTGACTGACCATTCGCAGCATGTGGAATTCAACAATGAGACCTCCGCCACGACTTCAGTTACATCTGGAGTCCCGCAAGGCTGCGAGTTGGCGCCCATTTTGTTTCTTCTTTCGATATAATGACCTCGCTACAAATGTTAAAGTGAAAATTACACTGTCTGCAGACGACTGCGTGTTCTATCGTGAAATAAACTCAACCGATGACTATGTAGCTTTAAATACTGCTCTAGGATACGTTTTCCACTGGTGCCGCAAATGCCAAATGTCACTCAATGCGAACAAGCGTACATTCTTGTCGGTAAGTAAAAAAAACAGATGAAATTTTTACTACCCTGTGAATGACATTCTTATAACTAGAATAAACAAGCATAAATATCTTGGAATTGTTATAACTGAAGATCTAAGATGGGATGCGCACATGCCAAGTAATTTCAGCTGCCCTACGCCGCTTGCTAACACTTAGATACCGGCTCCGCCAGACCCCTCCTCCTCTGAAGCTCCTTGCATACACTTCGCTTGTGCGATCTTTACTAGAAGAGGGTAATATCATTTGGTCACCATTCACAAAACAGCCTATAACAAAACTGGAAGGAATACAAAGAAAAGCTAAAGGTCTGTCAACAACCAGTATAGAGTTGCAGATTCCCTGACTGAACTATCAAAAAAGGCTGTCTTACTTACTCTGATGAACAGAACAAAGTTAGCACGTGCAAAATTTATGCATTAATTAATTTATGGTCCTTTAATCATTGATTTATTTGCGTATTTCCCGTTTGATCGAACTAGAAAACACGCCAAAACACCCGATGAGAGTTACCGAATACTCTTTCAACACAAACTGCTTTAAATACTCATTTTTTTCGTTGGCAACTAAAGAATGGAATAAACTTGACCCGGATACTTCTAGCACTACAGACTTAGCGAAGAAAATGATCTTTGATTTATGCAAGCGGGAACGTTCAGCGAATTCTCATTTGTGTGTTTGTGCGTATATTGTACACAGCTAAGTATGATGTTATCATGTTTTATTCTTCTGTGTATGGTTGTGCTCAATCAATATTGAATACTGAATTCATGACAAGGGCAAATACCCTGATAATTCTTCATCGTGTTTTATTGTTGTTTATATAAATCTGCTCATACTTGAATTAGTTAGCCATATTGTAGTACTTATTCCTAATGTTGTGTCACATGATGCATATGCCAATGTGCCAACCATTGCTCAAGTCATTGCATTTATTTTCTACGAGCAACTCTTCAGTTTTCATCCTATTCTTCAAAAACTCTTCAGTTTTCATCCTATTCTTGGTCCGTAGGCGTGAAGTGATCCTATTCTGTTAGTTTTATTCTTTTCTTTCCATTGCGATACATGTATCTTTATTGTGTACTTATCTAATGTTTTATGTTCATGCCCTTTCTGCTGAAATTCGTGATGAGATTGGCAGTATGTCGAAATAAATAAATAAATAAATAAATAAATAAATAAATAAATAAATAAATAAATAAATAAATAAGCATCAAAATAAATATGAGATCAGCTTTATTTTGCGTCTATCCTTTAGAGCAACCAGCACTGCCCAGTCCAGAAGCAAAAACCCCCGTGTGTACGAGATTTCGGCGCACGTTAAAGATCCCCAGGTGGTCAAAATTAGCCCGGAGCTCCCCTCCACCGCAGCGCGCATCATCGCCTGCGTTGCATCGTCGCGTTAAACCCTACAATCAATCAATCAATCAATCAATCAATCAATCAATCAATCAATCAATCAATCAATCAATCAATCAATCAATCAATCAATCAATCAATCAATCAATCGGAACGCAGAATTCGGGCGACACCGAAGAGATTTGGAAGTTGGAAAAGGGGTCGACTTCACGCTTTCGAAATGCGAAGCTGAACTGCTCCGCAAATGCATTTGCAACCTGTAGAATTCGGTTACCATTGTTGTTTAAAGAAGTTTGCGGTATCTCTCACTTAATCAGCAGATCAAGAGTGAACGTACCCCCACAAGCTGTTGGCGTCGCGCGTACCGCTGACTTCTTCCTGGCCATGTCGCTCGATCGCGAGCATACAACCATTTGCACAGGGCTAAGTAATACCTGAACTCATGTCTCCAAGCTTCCGATAATGTACTGCGAGTTTATCTGTGAGGTCGGCCTTCACGTTTCAGAAACTTTCGAAATTTTAATAGAAAACAGCAAGAAAAGTTGCCGTATAACTGCGTTAACATTAAACATTACATGGTCACATAGTGGAGAACGCGGAGCGGTTTGAGACACATTTCGTTTTAGCAGATGGCTGCTGTCCCAGGGTATTTTTGGAACTTTTCCCTCTATAACTGCTATGCATACGAGCGTATGTGTCCGTAAGTTTTCTTTTCTCGCCTTCGTCTAACCCTCCCCCACTCCCTCCCCATGTTTATAGTAAACCACCCTTGAAGACGTCGCCCATGTCGATGAAAGGCTATACGTGTGTGTACTTTCATTTTATTTGCTCCTTTTCACCCTAAAAAGCGTAAATGCACGCATTGCGTTCTTTTCTTTGTGTATATTTTTTTTACTCAAATCGCATGCTGGGCCTCGCCATTTGCCAAATGCGCACATTTAGTCACGCTCCTTCGTCATCTTGAAGCGTTGCAGCGAAGCCAACCTGCGGCTTTTGCGTATAGTGTAGAAGTGAATCGCTGCTTCACCAAGGGGACTGGCAGCTACTCGACGTGTTCAGGTGATTCTTCACTCGTCAACGAATTTCTCGCTCTCATGCTTCGGGCAGCAGTCATCCTGCGAAAAAAAATGATTCAGTTGTTAGTTTCTCTGTAGGCCCGTATCTGCCCACAGCCATTGAGAATAGCCCTTTGGTGTGCGCATATCCTGCACACTATAATCTGTACAAAACAAGAACATCAGCAATCCGGAATCTGCGCGAGTAACGTGTGCGCTCGATTTTTCTTTCTTTTGACAAGGAAAATTACGCATTATGCACTCCATGCGGTGGGTCTGTTCTACCCCAGCGATACCGAATAACCAATCGCTACGAACAGCAGGACAAATTACCCAAATTATGAGGCGGAGCTTGAACCTGGGCTAAATAATGTTGATGACGAAATGTGGATGACCCTGCGAATGTGAATGACGAGCGGAGCTGTAAATTCGTTGTCCCTTATCAACGGAGGTCGCAATGGCTTTGTTGTCACTATGATATGCAGGGCCGGATTAAACGGGGGGCTACGGGGGCTGCAGCCCCGGGCCCCCAGCTGTCAGGGGCCCCACTCGATCATATAAAAAAAAATATCTGACCGCATTGAAAGTTGAAGGTAGGAGCTTCAACCTCAGCTTCACATCGAAGCTGACTAACTCATGACAGGTGGGGAGGAGTGATGGGCCCACACGTTATGGTTGACAACCTTCGAGTCCATTTCAATTTAATTTAGCTATTCCTACTCTTTTTCTTTTTCCCGGGGCTTATGAGAAGACGTCTTGGACCAAAAGTCGTGGGTACACAGCTTGAGCGAGCCTAAGAAGTTTCATAAAAAAGTTTCCGAGCTCGGCTCCAGTCTTTTTCGGCACAGGTCGTTTCGGTAGTCCTTTCGGTACACGGGCATTGAAGTACGCGGACGTTTCGGCGCGCGCACGTTTCGCTATAAGAAAGGGTCAGGCATGCGAATAATGAAATAATGTCTGAAGAACATTGTAAATTGTTTGAGCCTGAGGGACGTTATATGTAATTATTGACAACTTACGCACTGCCCTACGGACTCATACACAGCTAGTGGATTAGTTGAATCGCATAAGCGTGATCGATATCGACTCGATATTTCTCGTTGAATGGTCAGCGTATAAATGGTTATTTAAATCTCAAAAGTTTTGCAGGCCATCGCGGGGTCGTTCGGCTTCAGCCCGCGCGTCTGTGGTGTAGCCTCTGCAGGCTGTCTGAACAACAAGCGTTGCGGAAGCTACATGTCGGCGCGACTCCATTCGTAGCGTAATTCTCTAGGCGCCACTCCGTGTGGACGCAGAGGCTGCCGGGCCAGCCCGAGCCTAGCGGCTTCCTTCGAGCTGGGGAATCAGCAGGCCTAGACGGTGTGAAGAGGTCAGGCGTGGACGCCAAAGCAACAACGTCTGTTTCTTTTCGGGGTGGCGAAAGCTGTGTCCACTTAAAAACGCATACTCCGCGCAGCCCCTTCGATGCCGTCTTGGAAACGGACCTCCGCCGCCACTCGGGGATGGTAAGCTGTTTGTCCCCGAGGGCGCTTTTCGCTTTGGATTGAGCCGGCGGACGGCGCGGACCAAAGGGCGGCACGCAGGTCTTGTCCCGCTTGGGCGCGGCGGCAGGAGGAGAGGAACCCCCGAAGGAGCGCGGGAAAGCAGTGGACGCGGGAGACGTGTTGAGGACTCGAAAACGAGACCCCGAATCTAGACGAGAAGCTTTAGCGTGGTTCTACTGCCAGTTACGACCGAACAACGACCCGACCGATCGACACCGATCGACTACTCACTGCTGGAACTGTTGCGCGCCACCGACGGCAGCAGCAGCGCGTGGGTGAGCAGAGATATTCTATGCCTGTTAAGATGTTGTCTGATACCATATCTCATGCTCACCTGTCCCCGTTAATGTGTAACGGCTTTCCGACCATAGCAAGACCATCACAGCTGCGCAACAGGAGTTCATCGCCGCTGAAAGTTCGACGGCCATGCGGAAACCCACGCACGAAGCGGACCGCTCCCCAGCCCAAAAAGCGACATTTTTCTGCTTATCGTCTTTGTGCTAATCGTGCTGCGATAGGAAGGTTGCGTTGCGCGACATGTCTGAGCCGCCACCCAACCTCCTTCAAAGGCGGCGCGGGTTCTAACCGCCATGTGCTTTCTCGTTTGCGCGGGTAACCTACAGGATTTTGGCCCGTGAGCCGTAACGGCTAACTCTTTGGTAGATGTCTGTGAGTGACAGCTGCCTGCGGGGACTTTCAGCCCGGGCTGCGGGTGGAGAACTTTACAAAAGGCTAAAACCTTACAGGCTTAATAAAATATGCTTCTTGTAAGAAAATACTCTTCTGCACCATGTCGTGTGCAGGCCGACACGACGCTTCGATTAATTGTGAATCTGTGATGGACAGGCAATCAAACCATACTAACTTTGACTAGATATCAAGCCAAGAAATTAGTTTCTGAAACCGTAAAATTATATATAATTTTTCACTAATCCGAGAGCATAACATGGGCTGCGAAAATTTTCGCATAAAAAAAGCGGAATGATCATCATCATCATCATAATCATAATTAGGGCCCCAAGGACGCAGTAGCCCCGGGCCCCAAAGTTTCCTAATCCTGCACTGATGATATGCACTGATCGGCATACTCGCAAACGCAGATACATTTTTTGATAACGTCAAATCAATGCACGTAAGCCGTTGGGTCGTCTGTTGGGACGGACAGGTGTGGCATCGCAGGCCGAATGCCTCCAACACCAGCGCGTAAGCCACTCCCTTTTCGGTCGTGACACATCTACATTGAAATCACCGTCTGCAACCACCGAGGTGGTTGGTGTCATCGCTACTAACCCGTGGTCCGAAGGTAGTCCTAGGACCATTAAGCACCTATCAAAAGTCTGAATTGATTGACTGATTGATTGTAGGGTTTAACGCGCCGACGCAACGCAGGCGATGAGGCGCGCCATAGTGGAGGGCCAGTGATTAATTTTGACCACCTGGGGATCTTTAACGTGCGCCGAAATCTCGTACACACGGGCGTTTTTGCTTTTCGCCTCCATCAGAAAAGCGGCCGCCGCTGCCGGGAATCGAACCCACGACCTCGTGCTCAGCAGCGCGACGCCTTAGCCACTGAGCCACCAGAAATTTTGAATGCGAAAGCATTAACCTCCAATTGAACGCCTGAGACGCTCTACTTCCGCCCCGCGTTCTCGAAGGGCTTCGTCCTCTTGCTGCTTGACGTCACTTGCCACGCGATCCGAATCCGCTCTACGTTTTCCAATAGCTTTATTTTCTATCCTTCGCGTTGCGCCATTGCTCGTTCCCTTTCGCCACTGCCTATTTCAAGCACGTGGCATTTCCCCCCTCCCCCTCCCCCCTCCCCCCCCCCTTTCCCCTGGTATCATCTCACTGGGGTTGAAATTAATCCGTAGCCCTCTCCCCACACGGCTCGCCTCTTAGCCCATGTATTGCTTCGGTGCGTAAAACTCACAATTCCCTCTGGTCGCCGCAGTGGCTGTTGCTTTGTGTGCGTATACGGATGAAGTATCTAAGTGGCAAGGCGTGTGCGTGCTGTCCCTGGCTACACCAGGTGCGTCCAGGCCTGTCCTTTGCTCTAAAGTGACGCAAAGGAATAAGCGATTACGACCCGAACTTCTCTTGACAGTTCAAATAAACCTATGCCACTTTTCTAGCCAACGAAAGTTTGTGCTTGTTACTCACAAGCTCAGGCCATGATGCAGATGCGCTGCTGAACACATGCCGTGATACAACCATCACTGGGCTGGACAATCGTTTTTTGTTCTTTTTGTAGGTCTGTCTCGGTTCGAGTCAGAAGGCCTGAGCTGCTATAGCGGCACAGGCGAGGCAACGGTAAGATTTTTGCTGTACTTGTAGAACGCAATTAGATTACAACTATGACCTCCGTTCTTTGCAGCAGGGTTGTAGTAAGCTGTACGAACTTACGGCTCTAAAAAATTCAAGGTTTACAGCAGTCCCCGCTGCCCTCCCTCCCCCTTATCACCTTTGTCGTGAAGGCGCCGCGTTCACGACAAAGTGTCTGTTTTTTTTGTGTGTGTGTGTCCGTTTCCGTGAAAAACTTCTAGGGCAACCCTGTCACACTACAAAGGCGGCGACCAAAATTAACCAGTAATTACCCCCGATCTCAGACCTTCGATCTTCCACCAAGAGTTTTCAAAAAATAATTTTTACTCGCATATCAAACGTTTGTGACAAACGATATTTTAGACACTGACATTAAGGTTAAATAGTTTATATATTGCAATGATAGGACGCTGCTGATTTCTGGCTCAAACATGAAGTATTTGGTTCAAAAATTTAACGGGGTCCCCAAAAGGTGCTTGTATGTAAAAAATAAAACCGCATCGCCATCAATCCCACGAAAACAGGAGCAGTTGTATTTTGCGCAAAAACAAACAAGTCGCGGTTGAGCAGACTTGATACACTGATAATTATAAATATTATTATTTGTAGTACCATACCATTCCTGCTTCGTACTCTCCTCTGGCCTCATATGGAATACTCAGGTAAATTTTCTTTTCAAAAACGTTTCTTCTGCTCTCCCTGGAATATTTTGATATCGCCACAGAAATTTCCTCCCCACAAAAGCGAAGCTTTTAAGCCTTATTTCTTTCTTATCTATATTACTACTAACTCAGGGGGTTGCCAACCACAAAAACAATTTACAAAGGTTATATAGCCTGTAGGAAAACGTTATTTTTCTAAGTCGTTTGACATAGCATAACTGCAAACGCCTTTTTCTGTGATGGCTCGTCCTTAACGTGCACGATTTCAGCGACAAAGATGACTCCCGGGGGTTGCTCCTGGCGGCCTTTCAAGAGGGACTGGTGCCCTGACATGCCAACAACCGGTTGTTTTATAGCGAGAGTCCTTTAGTTTCATGACCGGGGTTAGCGTTACCGGTTCGAGCCCCAATAATACACAAAACAAAATACTTAGCTGCCCAACTCATGGTGCGAAGTCTGGGAACGCCTGATCGCTCGCGCCCGGGTTGCCGTTCTCACTGCTACCTGCTCTATTAACTAAGAACGCATCCTCTCTTTTGCTCAAATAACTTTTTAACAGCAGAGCTGTTTAGCAAATCTTTCGACTTTCGTGTCTGCAGTTAAAAACCAAGAAAATGGCGAGCGCTCGTGTGTGCGTGCCACGCGGCGACCACCCAGCCTCCCCGGCGCATGCTTGTCAAGCCAAACATGCCCTCTAGGGAGATTGGCCAAGGTTGGGCAAAAAAAAAATCTACAGCGTGGGCACACACAACGTTTAATGATTATAACTTAAAAAAATTAAGGAAGCTCACGCTTATAGCAACAAAGCCGAAGTAAAGGTCGTTGCGGTAGCGAAGAAGATGCAAATCGGCTGCAATCGAGGACTTAACCCGTCGTGAAGGATGCGTACAGCTTCGCTGCCTAAAAGTCTTACGCGTTATTGTGAGCTTCCTTCATTTATCAATCAATCAATCAATCAATCAATCAATCAATCAATGGCCCCACTTCCTTGACCACGCAGGCTAACCGTTCAGCCACTAGAACACACATTTAAACTGCAGAGGTTAGAGCGCATGGGCAGTGGCGCATTTGGGAAGGGGGGGGGGGGGGGGCGTTCACTGACCTGGTAATGCTACACTGCTTCCCCTCCCCTCCCACTCCTCGAAAGAGGCCAGTCTTGATCCCCCCGCTGTGTTTTGGGGGATGTAACATCGCAATACACGGCGTTATCCGAGCTACACCAGCAAAAAATGCACTGGACGTCTCCGTATTCAATAAATACGGTAAATGCATCCCATTAATATCTAGGGAATATAAGAGAAAAAATAAACAGATGAGAACCAATTACAGAAGGCGCCGCTGAGGGTGAGTTTCAATTACGTTGAAACCGATTGTCAAACGCTGCTGTACAGGGCAATGTAGCTTTTTTGTTTTAATAGAACGTCCCGCCGCGCAGGAAGCGCTGCAGCCTGTATGTATGTATGTATTTATTGCACAAAAGAAAGAAAAGAAGGTCCACCAACAGGCGTAAATTGTCTCGCCTAGGGGCGGACACCGGAACGCCTGCTGGTGCAGGGGAGGTGGGATAGGGAGGAAAGAGTACAAAGGAATAGGGGGATAGGGTAGAGGGCTTACATGAATATATAACACATGGGCAAGAATAAGATGGGACATATATACAACGTAAGGTGAAAGAAAAAAAAAACGAAACACTAGACATATAAATAAATATCAAAATACAGGACACGAAGGTGTAGCAAAAAGGACACCTGCACACATACACACGCACACACACACAAATACACACACAGGAATGCTACACTAGCAGCTACGCTCCACTGCGACCCGGGCAGTTATGTAAAGCTGTAGTGTAGTGCGTTGTAGAGCCCCGAGGCCCCCAGGTATGCTCCTAGGGCCTCGATCACTTTGTCCCGCTCCCTGGCACTTCCTGGGGGCCAAAGCAGTTCCTCGAGCGGCCGCACCCCTCGGAGCACGGCCAGAAGCTCCGCCCGCCCTGCCTCAAACTTGGGGCACTCTTTTACATGCGGCAGGGACTGCACGGACGCTCGGCAGTGAGTGCCGGCAGTGCAGGCGGGACTGGCCACCCGCCCCAGTCGGTGCTTCCGCTCTGCCGTCCACGCGCGGCCCCCACGCGGGGACGCAGGATGGCCGAGCGCAGTCGACGAGACAGGCGTGCTGCCCGCACAGGCGGCAGACCCTTCATTAATTCCGTGTTCCCCATAATAAAAAAAAACAAAAAAAATTCGGGGAAAGAAACCCGCTCCGACACGCAGCTTCGGGTCCGGATGCCTGGTGCGGAGGTGTCGCTGGATGAGCAGGCGGGCGTCGTCCGCTGCCGCCTGGGCCCCCATGTCCGAGGGAGGCAGCGCGTGTGCCCCGGCGACACCATACCCCGGCGGCCAGCTCGTCCGCCCGCTCGTTTCCGTCCAGCCAGATGTGGGCAGGGACCCACTGCAGGCACAGCCGAGTGCCCCGGTCCGCCAGCTGCGCCGCTTTTTCCCGGATGACCCGCACCAACAGGGAGTGCGAGCACGTGCGAGTAGCCAGGGCATTTATTGCAGCCTGGTGGTTGTTATGTATAATAAGGAAGGTTGGAATAACCCCTTCCACCCTGCTCTTTACTCTTTACAGCGTGTATAATGTTTTAAAAAGAGCCGAAAAAACTTTTTTGCGTTGCGTAGTCTCATACATTACTGAACAGACCCTAAGCACTAAAGTCGTTTCACTTTCTCCGGAGAGCTGATGCACGCGCTATCCGGATGCGGTTAGTTAGTACGAACTGTTTATTGCTAGCATCCGGAAACAGCCTTTTTAAGATGTTTTTGGGTCAAAAGAAAAAAAGAAGACGTTTCTTTATAACTCACACACGGCCTCCTGAAACCGTTTTGCTTAAACATAAGAAAATGTTGTTATCCGATTCTGGAACAGGCGTATTCATTGAATATCACAAGACTCCCCGTGCGCATTGCTGTCCCGTGAAGACCATTTCCCCCACCTGGCGCCCACGTGAGACATTTCTCTCCTTGTCGACGCTCGTTTCCCCTCGAGCTTCCCAGGTGGCGTACCATTCCTAGCACGACAAAAGCTTGATGCGCGGTGCTGGAGAGTAGGTGCGTAGCGAAAAAGCTCACCGCATACCGAAATGTGCAACCGCGCAGCGGTGGCGTTCGGAGCGCACACAGTTGCGTGGTATGTTAGCTTTTTGTCGGACTTGCTTGTTTAGGCGCCAGAGGCTTGAGAGGTCTCGTGGCACCCGGCTGAAAAATCGAACGACCGGCGGGTTAACGGTGCTCCGCGCGCCCCGTCGACTGCTTCTGTTCGAAAGCGTGTCGTCTGCTCCTTCCGGGATAAGCGCCATACCTTTTTTTTTTAAATCGGAAAAGTGTGAAAGAACATAAACTGTAACACGCTCTTCACCCCTTTCACTCGCAGGTTTGGTCCTGACATTTCAAAGCAGATAGATGAAGATAGCTGTTGAAAATATCGAAATCTGCAGACAGGGACAGAGCCTGTTACTGCGCGTGATTGTGCGAAAAGGTTGGCATTTCCTTGTGGTTTCAGGAGGAACTGCTAGCTAGATCTGAGAAGAAATTTCAGCATAGCTAACTGTTTCACGGATTAGCGTTAGAAGCGTATTCACTAATTAGCGCACGAAATATGGTCAGTTTTATCGCACCGAGAGTTTAGATAAAGCTGCACTTCCGAGTCCAGTTTCTCGGTAAGAAGGGTGAGGCTGGCAACGGAAGTAAGGGTGGACATTTCTTTTGCACCCAGCCAATTGCAACGCTGTTATATTTACCCATGCCATTTTAGAAAACCTGGACATATTCCAGAACTCCATGATAAAGAATTGCGCACAGTTTCTGGAAGAATCCAGTGCTACCGGATTTTATAGACATACTGCAAAATTCCCCCAAGTGCCGGAAAGCTCGGTATCGGATAGATCTATAGCATTTAGGGTGAGTGTAAACTTGTCCCCAAAGAGCGTACCAAGGTCACTGGTCCTGCAAATTTGAGGCAAAGCAAAATCTTTTAAGCACTGAAAAGCAGGCTACCAGTTTTGTGTGTATACTATACCGCTATATGCGTGATCAAACATACAAAATGGTGTATGGCACTGCATTCTTCCATTTTTGACGCGTTTGTTGTATTTGCCCCAGTGCCTAAATGCATCGACGTCTTTTTGCAAATATCTACAATAGCTAAGACATAATACTTACTTTCAAATGTTGACGCCAGCATAATAATATAAAAACTAAGAATACATTATAGTGGCCGCAACATTATTAGCAAATAAAGAAAACAGGAGAGGCCTACAACAGACTCCTGGGAAACGCCCGTTCAGGCATAGTACAGTAAGAACTGCTGGATGTTGATATTTAAGTAGCCGCTCCACCCTTTGCCCATAACTCAAAGTTCAAAAAATGAATTGTCTATATTCAGTGAGGGCAGTAGCATAATTCGTAAGCGGCAACTGGCGACCCCAAAAGCCTTGCTCAGGATAAAGTACTTTGTGTCGAGCTTGCTCCGGCAGTAAACCGCTTCGGGCACTTATTGCATAGAATAAACTTGGTTACGCTGAACAGAAACCCCGGTTGCTCTGGAACCAGTATGCGTTTAATACGAAGTGGCAAAACTTCCTTAAAACCGTATAAAAAGGCTTAATAAGGCACAAAAAAGTAACAGAGGTTGGCTCTGCCGTTCTGTTTAAACAACTGCTAGTCGCACGTTTTTGAAAATGTTTACTGTGATTTCTTCGTCTGATCATTTGTCTCTAAACTTCTGCCATTGTTTTTTTAGATATTTTTCTGTCAAACTTTCTTGCTGTGCTTGTTGTGTGGTCTTATAAGATGAGAAACTGTAAAAGCGTCGTTCGTTGCTTATCGCTAATACTTTATTGCAGTGTAACTCATTGTTATTATCTTCATTGCTGAGCTGCCGTACTTTTATAAGACTAGTTTCAGTAGGCATCTCTTTTTACCTGTTCTCACCTTTCACTCTGCCTACATTTTTTTTATTTCATTTATACGACTTCAGTTTGTTTGTGGGTGGTCGTTTGTTTGTTCTTTGCAATATGTTACTTGTATTTTGTTTTTATGTCGCTATCTGTGCGCCAGCACTCCGGTCAGTAGCGGTTCGTGGGCACTTTAATAAACGTGATTGATTGATTGATTGCTTGCTTGCTTGATTAATTATTTAATAATTTAAATAATTAATTAATTGACTAATATAAAATCACAGCCAGCTGACCTTTACACCACATGTTACATTCATCAAGCAGCGAGCTCTCCGGTGCTTGGACATGGTTTGCAGTGTGTCAAGAGAGTTCCATTGTTCAACACCCTTGCTGAAATTGTACTCCACTCTGTCGTCACGGCACATGCAAATATAACAGCATGGCTATTGATAAAGTGCAAAATGCGTTTTTGTCGATACTTAGACATCGCTTCCCTCGCGAGTATCACCGTCTTGACTCAGACGACGCTACTTGGGAGTGCTGCCTGATCTAAAGGCTAGGTGTGATATAACTGACCTCTCTAGAAGGGTGAAAATAGAGCATGCATATTCAAGTTTGGGCCCTACTAGGGATTTTTACAGAAGCAATTAATTTAACAGCTGGAGTTGCCGATGAAATATTTCACCGCAAGAATCCGAGCACGCGGCTGGCATTACTGTAAATGTAGTTGATAAGTGTGTTCCAAGTGAGGTTATGTGAAATGTAAATGCCAAGATACTTATAAGAGGAGACACGTTTTATATCTATGTTGTTATTGCTGTTAACGGCACGAGAAACACGCATTGTCTTGCTCTTATAATGTTGTGTTTCATTTGTGATTTAGAGCACCATGATGTTACTACGTTAATATCTGATTGAAGAGCTTCGAAGCCACCAGGATTGGAAATAACACGATATAGAACACAGACATCGGCGAAGAGCTAAATTGACAAGTTAATTTGTCCCGGGAGATCGTTAATGTAAATTAAAAATAATAGAGGTCCAAGACAGATCCCTGAGGTACTCCAGATGTTACACGAGCAGTGAAAGAGGAACATTCATTAGAGAAAAAAAAACTGTGAACGATTGGACAAAAAAACTCTTTTGTTCCGTAGCACGCAATTCATCCTTTTTAGTTACAGTTGGACTCTCTTTACGCTGCTTGTTTCGCGTCCTGCTCTCTGCAATATATGCTGCCACGGAATTTTAGTTCGTTTTTGTTAAGTATTACTGTTGTACCTTATCATGTCTATCTGTATTATGAAGACGGTCTTTTTAATCTGTAGGGTGAAATTATCTGTTCGGTTGTCAATTATGCGTGTGTTCAATGTGTGTGCGTATATTATCCAATGTTTTGTAATGTTTTCCTTTCCGCTGTATACGCGGTTCATATACAGTGTCAATGTTTCTTTACTTCTTTTTTTATGTCGTATATATACGTTGTCAAAGTTCAATTTCACGTTTTTTCTCTCTTCATTGTTTTCACTTTTATCTTGTCATGGCGTGTCTTTGTCAATCCTGTATTCTTTTGAACTTCTATCCCTGTATGCACCAGTACTAAGGCCTCACAGCCAAGGTGTAGAACCGGAACCGAACGGAAAACCGGAACTGAACCCGAAGTTTCGCCCGGAACAAAAACTGAACCGAACCCGTAATTTTTCCGCAATTTTGAACTGAACCCGAACAGGACCGATTCGAAGGAGTCGTTCCGAAACGGTTCCGAGGCTTCAAAACGGTAATTTCTAGTTTTTGATTATGGTGGTCCACTTTATGTTTCAAGATAATTGTACCACTCACCCGACAGGAGCTCAAATATTATGTATAGTCTGTAGTCCCACAACCAATCAGTTTCTCGTCCTGTTATTACCCTCAATTTAATGTAAACTTGACCGTAAATACTATCCATTTGCGTTAGATACGGCCCATCTCCCCCAATTTTCTTTTGCATTTAGAATAAGTTAAGTTTGAACGTATATTCCGAGGCAACATATCATGGCTTATTCTTCATGGTTCCTGTGTGCATGGTGTTTTATATTGTGCAAAGTTTTCAATGTGTTGCTAATTTGAATGAATCCCTGCCCCCTGTGAATCCCTGCCCCTTGTGAAGGACTTCAGGGACATCATCAACAATAAATCCGTACCTTCCGCTTACTCTGGTTTTTTTAATAGGCAGTTATACTCCCGTCAAACGTGCCTATTTAAAGGAGCCATGAAGAGAAAACAAAAGTTTGTTTTATTCGAAAGATTAGGTGTTTCATAGTGCCCTAAGCGCTTTCCCGGAAGCAAATGATGCTTTATTCACTTAGAAATAAGGCAATTTAAGCCAAAATTTTAAATCTCTTGGTAAATTGCACATTTCGTGACGTGAACAATGGCGTCATACGAGCCGGTCCATGAAACAAATACTTAGTATGTCGACTCCATATAGCACCCACACGCGAACTCGTGCCGAAACCGAGACGGCGGCCATTTTAAAAATACTAGTAAAACCTAGTGCACCCGCAGCCCTAGTCATGGAATCGCTTGATCCGGAGAACAAAACTCTCGCCGAGAAGCTCGGGCTTGCATTTAACAACCTCACACCACTTGGACGCTCAATGCTTCTAAGTGCACGAGCGGCAGGAGTTGTGGAATACGCGGATGGACCGGAAAGCGACCATTCCGCGATAGCCACAACTGACGAACGCCCAGCCGTCGGCACCGCTGCCTCGTCAGCCCCGTCGCGACGGACGAATACAGACTGGTACGTATGTGCGTGCCGTATTTTTATTACGGTTAATAATAGTTCAATTTCAGTAGCAGTATCGCTTATACAAGTTGGCCGGTGTCGTGTATGGAAAGCCGTTCGCGCGAGCTATCTGCTCCGACCAGAAAGATACGAGCGTCAATGCGCGGTGTGTACGGAATTTTTTTATCCCCAAGGTCAGAGCGCTTTGACGGCGATTTGATGAAGTCGGCGACGAGCGCCAGCATGTCCCAGGAGTGAGCTAATGTAAGGGTCCCTGCCGTAATCACTTCCTCGGAAATAAAGGGAGCACACTCGTACTTCCTTTAGCTCTCTTTCTCCTCCGTTTGCAAAGTTCACAAAACGTAGTCACTTGCTTCGCCGAGGTTCGTCGTTGGCCAGCACATGAAAGGAGATCTCCTCACCGGCGGGGATGTCGCACTCCCTCGACGATTTGCCCGTACTACATGGGCATTTCAAAACGCAGCAACGAAATTTCATTGTAAAGTACTCGAACAAACTGAAGTTTTCAGTGGTTGTAAACTGGAAACGAGCTCCTAACAACAGCAGCAAGCCAACACCATTCCGAAACTTCTGCGACGACTGTCACTATCTCGTCGCTGCTTGCTGTTCTCCCTTTGCTGGTTGGCGATATGACGCCCAACCCCCTGTGAAGGGATTACGATACCAAGCAAGGTCGCGGCTGTGCGTGCTGGGACTGTTCGTTGGCCCCGAGGAGCCTCGAACCCCAAAAATTCGTCTGCGCGACGGTGGCGACGGCTAGATGTCGAGTTCGGCTGGCGGTAGTTCGTACGCATTGGCATACACGCTTGCGTGTTTATTCGGAACTTCAACCGTTTACTCCACCGTTCTTAGTGTCATAAAAGGAATGTACAGTATGTTTAACGGGCATATAGCTCACTATGCAAACTGGTAAGCCCTGCCTAACTTGCGTTTGCTTTTGCCGGCCTCCGCCAATCGCAGGGCATTCTCGTGTGACATCATAGGTTCTGTTGCGGGAAATGAGCTGGTGGGTCGCATGGTCATTCCCTTTTTTCCTAATTATGTAGCTTATTTGAGCGAAGTTTGTGTTAAAAGTGGTGTCAGTATGGTTCTAACGAGGCAATCTTTCGAATGAACCAAACTTGTGTTTTCTCATCATGACTCCTTTAAGTGCACTTACACAGAGTGCACTCGGCTAAAATGTCATTCGGGAGCAGCTAAACGGCAAACGCGAATGACACTTTACAAGGAACGCACTTTAAGCTGAGTTTGGTCCCCAACACACTTTAGCGGGGCCTGCTCGCCGAGTGAGTACTCTCGTCAACAGTGGTTCAAAAATTAAAAACATAATTTCAAGATTACAAACCGCAAACTAGTGGTAACCTACTTAAAAACGTGAATTAGCAAATTATATTTGAATTAGCAAATTATATTTGTTTATGCTTAAAAACATCCAAGTAGCCGAGAAAACCTTGCAAATACTCTCGATCCTTCTCTCTCTTTTTTTTTTTTTTTGAGGGTGTTCTTTGAACGGCGGCAATTTTTCTTACGCGAATCTCTGTTGTGAGCGAAGTTGTGGTGCGAACAACGGCACGCGTTTGCGCTGGTGTCCTTCTTCCGTATACGGGCATTTTACATTTTCTCATGGCGACCAACGCGGACGACTCTGCTTGTTCGAACTGCGGCAAGCATCGCACAAAGTGGACGGACGACGAGACATGCGCAGTAATTAGACTATGGCAAGATCACCTGCCTGACTTGCGTCGTGCTAAGCGCAATTACCATGTGTACGCCCGTATCGCGGAGCGACTCGTTGCCCTCGGAATAGAAAAGACTGTTAAAGAGGTGAAGAAGAAGATCGAGAACCTGGGCAACTTGTTCAGGTAAGTACCGTATTAATGCAGGAATTCCTGCTAACTGCTTGGTCTTATTCTTGAAGCGATGTTTCTACCTCTATTTTGTAGTGACGTACTTTTTGAAGAAGCTGGTAACTCACAAAAACAAGGTGTTTTTTGCCGCGTAGCTTTATGCAATAGGTCTACTTAAAGTTGGCAATCGTCCGCATTGTGTTTAGGTTCTACAATCGTACCGGCGCGACGACTGGGAAGGGTGCCATCAAGTGGAGATTCTTCCGTGACATCAATGTCTTTCTGGGTAAATTGGACAAAAACAGCCGAGAATTGGTGCAGGAAAGCAGATGTGGCCCTGCTGCAGCTCCTGCTGCAGCAGCTGCTTTTCCAGTACAGGCACTTAGCGAACACTGCCAGTTCATCTGCATGCATATTTCTAGCCGCCTTGCTTAGTGGTTTCTCTGGCAGGGCGTTTATGCCTTTCTTTGCTTGTTTCAGTGCCTCATCGGCTTCAGGATGAATTATCTGTACAACCACTGTTCACTTGCAACATGTTCCAGTGACCTCACCACGCACCTTTTACGTCTGCAAATCGGAGGTGTCATGAAGGCGAGGTGACAGGGCTCGTAAATTGCATAGAAAAGCTGAGAAGTTTGTCCTTTGCATTTTTGTTGGGTTGAAGAACTATGTTTTATTTAGCTTTTCAGTGGAATGGTTCACGGAGGTGTGGGCCTGGTTGAAGAGTCGCCACAAGAACAATGGACAGCGCAACTGATTCATGACCAACGAGCAGCCTCACCACTCCCATCTACCAGCAGTGGCAGCAACGAGCAGCTACCTGGAGAAGTTTATAAGAGTGGTGAAGAAGAAATGGAGCCTGCAGATGAATTGGAACAAGCAGCGGCGACCCCTAGGCGTTCACAACCTGCGGGGAGAAAGCGGGCACCTGCACCAAGCACTGTTGTACTTCAGATTGTCGACGAACAGAGGCAGCTGCGTTGCTCGTTAGAACAGCGCAGGGATAGGGAGCTGGAGCTGCGTGAGCAGCACCTGCAGTTCATGCAGCGCCAGGAAGAGAGGGAGGAAAAATTCTTCGACCTGTTAGCAAAGCTGTGCAACAAATAAACTGTTGACACGCAGGATGTCTGCTTTTGTCAGGTTCCCTTCACTTCTGGCAACAGAAGTTCACCTTTCTAATCTTTGCAGTGTAGCAAGAAGGAAGATCAGCATTTTTATACTAAGAGTTAATCAACCCTCAATGTTACATTAGTTTGTAAGCTTCACTCCCACCTGCAACTGCTGTTTTTCTGAGGAAGAACAAACATTGGTAGAAACTTGCATGCGTTTGTTATTGGTGAAGTGAACCGAAAAAAAAAGGTGACATTCAATCATTTGGACAAAATGAGATCTAGAGGATGGTGCGTGCTTCTTTCTGCTACCAGTATATTACCAAGAACAAAAACTCATCTCAAAGTGATTAATAAGCGATAATGCACCGCTTGTACACTAGAACAGATGCTTAGGATTGAAGCAGGAAGATTGCTGGATTGCACTTTTTTATTTATTTAGCAATACTGCGAGCCCCAACATGCATGGGGCCATAGCAGAGTGGGATACATGGTAAAACAACAAAAGCATCATAAAATGCTGAAGTCATCGCACAGAACAATGAAATTGAAATAACGTGAAAAAGGCTTCACATGCAAACATTGTTGGTCAGTCAGAGATAAATTTTTAAAATTCATAGATGCAAGTTGTTTAATATTACTATCAAGGTCATTCTATTGTTTCGCAGTGAGGGGAAAAAAGAATAGTGAAGAATATTGTTTTTGGGCTGGAAAACAACTACATCACGCCCAGGTTTTTCTCGACGTTGTAACATTGAAGAAATAAGTCTACAGCAGGGAACAAACATCTTTTATCACATAGCTGACACAAGCTGCACAAGAAAGACGTGCTTGTTCAAATGTGCTTTTCAATTTCTTTAGAAGGCGCATGGGCGTATGCAGTGTGCCCGGCCTGCCTCCAAAAGTAATTGGCAAGGGCGTCCGGGACTTGGTGCCCCCTCTGACTGGCCGCCTGCGTAGTACGAGTGGGCTGTGCATAGAGAGCATCCAGCGCACGTGCCTCGCTTTCCCACCGCTGCTCTACGCTGTCCTTCAGGGACTCGCACACCTTGTGCAGAATACACGCGGCTTTGATAGCCTGTTTGGAATGTGCCAGGCGACATTCCATGCGCTTCATTATAAAGCGGAACCATGCCTTCAGCCGGCCGAATGCATTTTCTACAATGCGCCTTGTTTTCGACAAGTTATAGTTGTATGTCGCCTCTTTCGAGTCACTGGCAGCGTGCGCGTACGGCTTCTGTAAGTGTGCACCGAGTGGGAATGCTTGGTCGCACCAAATAATGGGTGGCACCTCAGTGCCACTCATAAGAGCAACCGGGGAGCTAAAGTTCTCGCTCTCCGCGGTTCTGCACAGGTTCGAAGCGCCGTACACACCAGCATCATGGCATCCACCTGGACTACCAACGTTGACATACCGGAAGCGGTAGCGGTGGTCAACCAGGGCAAGTAGTATTATACTATACCTGCAAGGAAAAACAATACTAAGTTTCGAACATTCAAGTCAATAAACATTATTGCTTAGACAATCTTTCCACCAAACCGAAAATGGTTAGTTACTATAGATTGGCAATACAGACAAATTCGGGTTACACAGGATGGCTTACATGCAATGGAATTTAGAAACATGCAGCTACGTAGTGTCAATTTGCTTCTAGTTACTTTCGATTGGCAATACAGACAAATTCGGGTTACACAGGATGGCTTACATGAAATGAACAGAATAGAACAGAACAGAAGAACCTACCACCCCTTGTAGTTGTAGTAATCAGTTGCTGATTCTTTTGGAGGCGAAACAGGAAAGTGGCACCCGTCCAGGGCGCCAACTGCTTGGGGGAAGCCCGTGACGGCGTGAAATTCCCGCATGTGCACGGCCATCCCATCCAGAGGAACCATCCCCACCCAGTCGTCCTCTAGAATTGTGATGACAGCAGCCCAAAACTCTCTGAAGAGCACATTCACAGTTGATCGTCCGATGCCGAACAGGTGGGCGATCGTCCTGTCGTCAGCAGTAGAACAGAGGCGGTAAAGGCCCACGGCCACGCATTTTTCGACGGAGATCGGGTCTTTCATCACTGTCGTCTGGCGCTCCAGGGAAGACCGACAGGACTCCACCAAGTACCTGAACGTAACTGGTGTTAATCGGCAAGCTTCCTTGAAGTTCTGGCCACCCAAGTGTGGCAAGGTTTCTTCGAACCACTATTCATTTCGCTGGAAGTTCATTCTTGATCGAGGCAGACTTTCATCCACCACTGCGGCGATGGCAAAGTTGTTCGCACAAATACGATCTTCAATATCTTTTGATATTGCCTGTACGACTCCATTTCCACTTCAAATGTTAGCTCTTCGCGCAAGCGCTGGGCTCGGACGCACATATAGGCAGCTAGAACGCGCTTCCATTCGCTCTCGACGGCGTTGGCACTGTTTTTTTAGCCATTTTTGTACGCTCTGCTTTGGATATGCTACGTACTAGTCTTGGCTGTTTATGCACTTCTGGTTCAGAAAAACTTTCATTTTTTTTGCTTGATACGCAGTTAAAGTATTAATGCCGCTTTTTAAAGTAATAAAAAGACAATTTTTCAATACTTCCCGCTTATTTTGCTTTATTTACAAAATCTTTACGCCGGCTATCGTCACTGTCATCACGGCCAAACACACTTTATTTCGTCGTTTAGCAGCACGCAGCCAAAGTGTCATTCGGGAAGCCCAAGTGTACTCAGCTTAAGTGCACTTAAATAGGCCCGTTTGACGGGGGTATTATATACAAACACCGGTGAGACACAAACAGTCGCAGTCCTTTACGTCACCGACACTTCTTGCACAGTGAATTGTGTCCCTCGTTTACTGCGTTAATGGATCATGAGAAGTAAAAAAACTTTGGGGCCTCCCCAACTTCATTTTTAAATTAAATGCGACGGCATTTCTATATAATCTTGAATCTGCTCAACCCTCAAATTTAAGGGACGCATGGATTAAATCCGATTAATGTAGATTAGCCGGTAGACTAGGTTGGATTTAGTGAGATGAGTGGGTGAACTAGTGTGAAGTAATAGGATTGGTGTGTTCATGAGTTTGGACTATAGAGGAATTAGCGAGCCGATTAAGGTCGATTAGTAGGTTGGACCAGCCTCGATATTTTTGGGGTCCTCGGAATTTTTGAAATTTTGCGGCGCTCTCCCTCTCGACCATTCAGGAAATTTTTTTGCGCACAAAATAGCCGGGAAGTATTTATGTGACAACCACTAAATGCAATAAAATGTTTTTTTTTTGTGCACGTATTGCGCTGTTATGTTGTTCCTAGGGTAATATTGACATCTCGCACAGAACGTTATAAACAAATGCCTAATGAATATTTTATATTCATTCGAGGGTTTTAAAACAAGTATATATACAAAGTAATACTGTAGGGAGCAACCAAACTGAGAGAAAAAAATGAGGAGCGATCAACTGGTTTGATGCGAAGGACATCCCATGGCATTTTTCAATACCTTCTCTTCCTTTGTGCTAACGTTCTGCAGCCTTGGGCTACCAGCGGCCACTACCGCTGCTTGTGGTTTCACTAAGCTACTATCTTTCCTAGAATCCAATCATTGTCACCTTTCGCTGAAGTACCACTAACAAGTTGCTATCGCGGGTGTTTTTCTATACTCAATGGGTCATTATAATCGCTCCTTCCTTCTAGCCGGTCTCTTAGCACGTGGAAGGTGGGCAGAATGAAATCGCTACGAATGAAAAGACTATCGTCTTTTGTCGACATATGCAACGAAAAGAGAAGATACGCGGCTTTATAACAGCAAAGCTGTTTAGGCTGAGCTTTGTCCGTCCGTCGCACCAAAAAACCTCGAAGCCCCCAGAAAAAAAAATAAAAAAAAACGTGGTTAAGGAGGTCCCGGCAATTGAACCCGGGACCTTGACGCCGTGAAACTAGCAACCTCACCACTAGTGGGCCACTCCAAAGGGCCGAGGGGTGCGGGGTTAGCAGCGGTCGGGAACAATAACATGTGGAACCAATTGGAAAGAAAAAAAAATATACGCTTCCCGAATCGAACCAGCGTCTACCAGATTGAGCTATCATCGCATTTCGGACGCACAGCATTTCCTTCCGGTTGGTAGCGCGGGCGGTGGCTTTGGACTTGGCCGCGAGTTCTAGTCCGTGCCAACGCGGTCCACTTTCGGAGAGATGTTAAGGCCTGCGGACGAAACGATACGGGCCTGCCAGTCACGGAGAACTTTCACCGGCAAGTTCTGAAGTAAATGTGAGGTGCAACAGCCGGGTCTCCGACGAAGAGAGAAGGGCCGCGAGCTCTGCTGTTTCTCCAGCCTTGCACCACTAGTACAACCTCAAGAAAACAACTGCGGGGTATGCAACGGCGGGTTTATGAGCCGAGAATAAAGTTAAATTCAGTTAAATAATTGAACTCAACTAAATTATTAAAAATTAACTTACGCCCATAAAGAGTAATGTTCTCGCATTCACACACACAAGCAGCCCTAAGTTTTCCTGCTAACCTTTTATTTAGTTCCACTTAGTGTTGTAATCATTGACCTCACGTGGAAAACATTTTTTTTTATTTTATCTATTATACCTCAAATGCCCCAGTACGGGGTTTTACATGAGGGGTGGGCTGTGGTACAAATTTCTTTCAATGTGGGTTTTGAACAGAACCGGGCTTGAGTGGTGCACGACGTCGGGCGGAAGATCATTCCAATCCTTTGCTGTTTGAACAAAAAACGAGCGAAGGTGGGCAGTTGTACGGGCATGCGCAGGATAAACAGTGTTGCGGTGGCTAGTACGAGAAGAGATTCGATGTGCGGGCATGATACTGGATGCGTCAGAGGATAGTACAGTTAAAGGGAATCTGCAACATTCCCGATAGACGCTTTCGCTCTTTCCTTCGCGTCTGGAAACACTGCGAAAGCTCTAGCTATCGCCAGCACGGAGCAGCACTGCGTGATTTTCTCGTCGCAGCAGATTGTAACCTCGCTTAGTGACCACAATTTTCTGATTCCTGGGTGCTTCACCGCACCCGGCATTTCATGAGAAACTCAGTTGTTTATACGGGCGTCCCATCCAATATCACAGAAGTGTGACATTTTACTAGTTTTTGTTTAACCGTGCAACTTCGTGAAGAGTTCGTGTGGAAACGTTTTTAGCCTTGTGTTTCACTATCTTAGAACATGTTGTGGTTTCGCGCAGTTTTATTGACCTCGTAAAACCTGAAAAGTTTCACCCTCTTGCTCATTTCAATATCTAACGTATACCTCGCTCACCACGGTCAGCACACGAGCACACTTCTGTCAGCACACCAGAAGTGTGGTTATGCCTTTGCTCGTGTGCCTTATATCGGTTTATTCCACTTCCTCAGTGAGACGGATTGGGCGGCGATAGTCAACCTCAATGACGCTGACAAGCAGACTGATAATTTCACTGAACTTCTCGACGATGGCTTAAACAGATTTGTACCTAAAAGCGCACAAAAGAAAGACAACTATCTGGAGTTTTTTCCCGCTGAACTAAGAAAACTAAGTCAAGGCCTTGGAAAGAAAATACAGCTCACAAACAAGCAAAAAAAAAAAAAAAACTCGCCAAGGAAGGTGGCAGAGTGAGTTTGATCAATTCCGGTCTCTTTGTAAATATCTGCTTAAGCGCCATAGGTCCAGTTACATTGCTGCTGTTGAAGGTTACCCGCCACGCAATACTAACGCCTTCTGGGCTCAAATATCCAGGGAATATTTACCTCAGGCCCGGAAGGTAACACAAGTAAGCAAATAAACCTCCCCGATGAGAGGCGTGAGAGAACACCAGATATCTCTAATGTTTTTGTGGAACAGTTTCCTTCAGTATACGACAAGAAAAGTGCAGCCCGCCTCCCTCAAATGTCCCCGGGGTATGATAAATGCTCAGAAATGTTGGTTTTCGAAAGTCTGTTTCCTAAAGCTCTAAAGCGAATAAAGCTGCCATTTTCGTGCAGCCATGAAGGCATCCCTTCTGCAGTACTGAAGGCGTTTGGGGATCTCCTTGTTCTGGTCTTGATGTGTATATTTCAAACTATCTTAAAACTGGCAGGTTTCCCACTCGTTGGAAGACTGCGCGTGTTGTTCCTATATGTGCGCCAGGGTCAAAGTTAGACTCCAGAAACTACAGCCCGATTTCTATTCTCTGCGCTGCTTCAAAACTCTCTTAGACCGTACTGCATATACTACTTACATTCGGTGTAAAAACCATATTATTATCTCAGCACCACGGCTTTCTCGCTGGGTGATCGATGACTACCAATCTTGTCAATTTTATGATGCATGCTTCGAAAGCTGTGCACGGGAGATGGCAACTCGATGTCGCTTACTTCGATGAGATAGAGGCTTTTCATATCGTCTGCCCCTATATAATATTTAAGAAGCTGCATCAACTCGATTTACACCCAGCCCTCACATTCCTTTTATGAAATTATTTATCGGACAGATAATCTTCGTGCATGCAAACGGGGGCAGTATTTATTTATTAGTTATTTGTTTGTTTGTGTGTTTGTTTATTTTAATTTATTTATTTATTTATTTATTTATTTATTTATTTATTTATTTATTTATTTATTTATTTATTTATTTATTTATTTATTTATTTATTTATTTATTTATTTATTTATTTATTTATTTATGTTACTCTCCGGGCATAGAAGCATTGTAGAGGGAGGGGCTCACATAAAAGAGCAAAAAAAGATGTCAAAACCATGTGACAAATGTTCAACGATTGTACACACAAAAGTATGCAAAAATGTTTACAAAAAAAACGTGGTAAAGCAAACACAAAAGTATGCAAAAATGTTTACAAAAAAAAACGTGGTAAAGCAAATGCATTAAACGCAGCCATAAACGCGATCACATTCGGAGCAAAAGAAAAGCAAACGGTAAATGCACTTCATTCGCCATAAAAGAACAGCAGTTTTCTACACAGAAATGGTGGATCAACACAAGCATACAATACACTAAAAAAGAAACAGTAAACACAACGAAAAAGCACTCTTTACTACAAAGTATAAGACAAAAACAACAACAAAAACAAAAGCAAAAAACTTACGATAAATTTTAATTTGACAATGCTTCCCGGAAATGGTCAGGGTTAGTATTGCAAGCTAATAAGCAGGTTGTTCCACTCATGGCACGTTTTCGCTAAAAAAGAATGGGAGTAGGTGACAGTGTTTTGGTGCGGGATATGAACTTTGTGACGATGGTCAAGACGTTCAGATATAAAACGTGTGGGTTGTATCCAGCGTGATTTGAGTATACACCATTTTCCATAAGCAGCCGGGAAAGGGGGAAAATACTCTCAAACCAGTTCTCTCGGCGGCCGACCAGCGTTGCCTGTGCGCGCTGGGCTGTTAAAATCGCCCGGCGCGGTGTGCTCCGCTGCGTAGTTCAGGAGTATTTCGCACAGTGTGCTTAGTTTTTGCGGAACTTTCAACTGTTTTAGCCAATGCTGCGATGCCGTTGAAGGCGCAAACGTCGCTTGGCCAGCACTGCGCGGTGGTGGGTTATTGAACAACCAGAGAAAGCGAGAAACAGTCGCTGACAGCACGCATGTGCACGACACCGCCTGGAGAAAATGCACTGCGGTCGCGGCGTGTTTTTGCTGCATCGCTTCCCAACGCACACCGAGTTGAGATATCGGTGGATGCCGTTGATAAATCGCAACGACTTTGTACCAACGACCAACTCCAGGGTTTGTTGGGTGCACTTGGACGGCAAGCAGACGGAGCAAAATCTATTTATTACACGCAATGCTGCGACAGGGAACGGAACCCCCTGAAATGTTAGAAGCAACTTTATCTTTTACAATACAGCATTGATTGATTGGTTGATTGATTAATTGATTCATTATGGTGGTTAACGCCCCAACGCTTCATGGGTGATAAGGCGCGCCGCAGTGGAGGGCTCCAGGTTAGTTTTTACTACCTGGGGATCTTTCACGAGCGCCGATACAATACAACATTACCATAACTTCTGGTTCCTTGTAGTCAATTTAAAATACCATATATTGTTTGTCATTACAGCCGATTGGCATTAAACAATCCCCTTTTCATTTAATCTAACCTTTAAAATCACGGCGTTTTGTTTACTTTTTTTCAGCCAACGCATTACACTGCCAAACGATATGAAAGGATAACTTTCTCCATCGCACACTGCTGGTCGATAGCAGGATAAGCAGGCAGCCAGATGTGGAAACGCAGCTCGAGATACGCGTGAACGCTGCATTTGGAAAATAACCTGTTCACAACGCGGTCAAAGGAAAAGCTTCTACTCCTTTTGCGTTAATTGGCCCGGCATCTAAAGTATTACAATTACAAAACAGTTACTGCTGCTCGCGTAAAGCATTTGTGGTGCAAGCAGCGGTTTTACAAAGGTGGGCTCCGAGCGAAAAGCCACATGCGCTGCGCAGAGTCAGGTCAATCATGATCAACCAATATTAACTCGCCTTAACTTTGACCCTTCTGCTCAACCTTCGAATAGTAAGTTGACTGGTTGTGCGGTCGTGTTATTTTTCCGCCCAGGTAACTTCGTTTTGTCAGTAACCTTTATAAGTCTAGTTAAGAAAGATTATATTGCATTGCAATGTCAACAGCGTAGCAATCGCCTCGTCGAAAGTCCATCGCGAGCACGGATCACCGTGACCCACATATGCTGTGCGCGCTCCGCATTCGACGTCCGCGCTTCCGTAAACATGACTCATCGGTGAACATAACAAGCACGGTGGCATTGAAAACACGTATTTACTCCCCGATATCGATTTCAATGTCAGTCGGTGCCATACCGGAACGTTTGCATCGCGGAACTGCGGAGCACCAGCGGCACCACTACCACACTGCTACTGCTGCTTGCAACAGCCGGAGTCGGCATTTTCCACTCTGGCAGCACATTAGGACCTAAAATCCGTACGCAGATGATGAAAACAAAACAGAACACACACACACACACAAGCACTGCAACCGCTAACTTAACGCCAAACCACTACGGTTCACTCGGTAATGCACGGGTACCGAGCAGACGCACGGAAAGAACGGAGCACTTAACAGCCCAGCGCGGAGGTTTCGGCGGTCGCTTCATAGACGGCGCTAGCGGTCCGGTCAGAAAAAGCAAATGGCGGCGCCCACCTCTAGCAAGGAAAATGGTGTATAGGGTTACTATGATACACTTTCTGCAATAGGGACAGACGGAACAATTTTCTACGTGTATCGAGAGGAGCTAGGCCCAGACTCGATTTCATAGAAGTTACACTGGCCGTACGATGATAGTCAGGAAGTATGAATCTCACAGAACGGTTTCGTACAGCTTCAAGTTGGTTAGTTAGCGTTGGTTAAGTGGAGTCTTCCCTCTCCTAGGAGGACACAAGTGGTGTCCCTCAGGGCTCTGTCTTCGGGCCACTTCTTTTTTCACCCATTATAATTGATGTTCCCTCAGTGTTTCATGATTGTCATTTTCTCTTATAGGCGCGCCTGTTTCAAACACTGCCAGCTGTTCCGCTCTCCAGCGATCACGTCTTTTTCGTATTGGTGCTTACGCAACAAGCACATAAATACTTCTAAAACTAAGGTAATGACATACACAAGAAAAACTAAGGGCATATTGTTCTCGAAGTACTACCACGTGCGGGGGAGGTTAAGGGTCTTGTGATTTCGACAGCAAGTTGAACTTCTTCCGGCACATTCGGGAGATCACTCGGCGAGCCCTTCCATCCCTTGTCGTTGTGTGTCGCCTATCGAAGGAGTTCAAGGAGCCGGACTCTCTTCTCAAGCTATACACGACTACGTATTTGTCGTCCGCAGCTCAAGTATGCTTCTGGGTAGGGAATAGCAAATACAAAGCAAACGGTGTGATCATTGACAGTGTCCAGAAAAGTTTATATCTATCTTTAACCGCCGCTTTGCTACCGATAACAGTTATAATTCTCGATAATCTCTTGAGCTTATGCTGCCGTGCTTAACCTCCAGGCGTAATAAGGCGCCTATTCTTATCCTATTCAAAATCATTCACGGCACCGTGTCTTGTGGTGAGATGCGGTAACATGTTCCACTCCATGTGCCGCAAGAGTTGACCAGAAGACACATTTTTTAATCCCAAGTGTCTGAGTGGCTTGTGCCCCATGTTTCGACTTATGTGTACGTACAATCGGTACTCTAAAAAAATTTCGCCATTTTCCCGTAGGGGAACCCCGAGTAGTATGCGAAGCAGCCATGGGGTCGACTCAAGTTCCCATTAGTTTTCAGTTCGATCGCGGCGTTGCGGGAGGAAAATGAGCGATGCAGAGCGCGCGCGCGCGTCATTTATACCGCAGAGCTAGAGTGGCGCCCCCAGCGGAGTATGCAGCGCCTACCGTCGCGTCTCTAACCCTAAGCTGCTTCGCATTATTGTGCGCGGAGCCGCAGGTGTTGCCATTCGTTGCGCAATCCCGGAGAGGGTAGGAGCTTCGGAGAGGAGAGGAAGAATGCCGGAGAGGAGAGGAGCGTCGGAGAGGGGAGGAGGAATGCCTCGCATACTACTCAGGGTTCCCCTACGGGAAGATGACGACGGTGGTTGAACGCGAAGCTATCTCGTGATGGATTCTTTGGTTGACCAATCCCTAGGGGCATCCTGCCACAATCATCATGAGCGGTGCCTGGCCAGGCATGCGCAGTGGGGGTGTGGACGCCGCACAACGGCGCCCACACAACGGCGGAGGGAACAGGTTCCACCATAAGCTGCTTCGCATCTAATATTTAGATAAATAAAACGATTCCCTGACTCTGTTAATTCCGCAAACATGTCTGTGAGCTTGTCACGTAAGTGACCTATTTTTAAAGGGAAGCTCTCTTGGTTTCACTAATGATAGTGTCGTAGCCAAAACATACTGCATGAAAGCCAACTTTACACAATGTGAGGGTAAATTATGATGATGATGAAACAAGAAAAAATTGGCGCAGCTTTCATTAGTGGTGCAAGACTGGAGAAACACCGGAGCTGGCGGCCCATCTTCCTTCGTCGGAGACCCGAGTGTTGCACCTCACATGGATTTCCGAGCTTGCCCCTGAAGGCTCTCCATCACTGGAAGGCCGGGACCTTTTTTTCCGTAGGCTTTTACATCTACCCCAAAGTGGACCGCGTTACCAAGCGCTAGAACCGGCGGCAACCGGCTTTGCGAGCTCAGCGTGTGTAGCGCGAGCTGTTCTGTGCTCCCCAATCCCGGCGCGAACGTAAGTGAACACGCCAGTGTTCACTTACGTGCGCGGGACAGAGAACGCGTGCGGGACAGAGAAATCACTTTATTTTTCAAGCAAGTTGGCTTAGGAACGCGTAATGGCCGCAGTTGATGGCTCAGTCAACCAGAAGCAGTTGCACACCCGGTTGCGAGCTGCCCAGCGCGTTCACCCACCGCTCGACGCGGAGATAAGGGGAAATGGATTAAGAAGACAGGCCCACATGGCGTGAGTTAGTGTGTTCGGGGGTCACATAGGGGACAGTTGGGGGAAGGGAACTGAGAGGGATGGACCTCGTGCAGCAGTGAACGACTAGCGAGGGAATTGGTCTGGAGGAGGCGCCGCGAGAGATCCCGTCACGAACGCTGGGAAGAGTGCTCTCGAAGGTCGAGTTGGACGACGCCGGGCGCTCCTTACGAGGCGACGCTCACGTGCGCTCGGTATTTTTGTATTTTTTTTGCGAGCTCCACACGTGGCGCAAGCCCGTACGCAAGCCTGGACGACGCCGGACGATCCTCACGAAGGACACGCCCACGTGCTCTTGGTATTTTTTTTCTTTTTTTTTGCGAACCCCACCGGACCAAGCTCAAGCTTAAACAGCTCTGCTGATAAAACTAACGGGACCTCCAGCGCCACTCTTCCAAGAGCAAGACTGGAGGCTCATACAAACAAACACATACCCACACCCAACCCGCCTGCACCTAATCCACCCAACACAAGTCCCATCCCCGAACTGCACCCTCTGCACAGCCCCAGCCCCCCTACCCCACATTCTGTGGGCCTGCCCCCAAAACCCCTATCCCCGAATCACCACAGCTGAGCAGTGGAGAGAAGCACTGGCATCCCACGACAGGGAGGTACCGACCTCCCTGATCGCAAGGGCCGCATCGGTCGTCGTTGGGATGATAACAACGACCACCAACTTCTCACGCTAAAGACGAGCTCAGTTTAATAAAGTTTTTTTCTCTCTCTCTACGCCACCATTGTGTCGGGAACATTGCTATTGCAGTGACACATACGGGAACGAAATATAAATTGCTGGGTGGAATAATTGGCCAGCAGGACATCCGATAAAGAAGCAGAAATGCCCGGTGTACTAGAAATCAAAGGTCTAAGACGTCATTACCATAACTGTATCCACACATATTTCTTTGTTCGAGGCCACTGAGAGAAACAAAACGAACGTGCACAAACCTTTCCGTACCAGGTAGTGATGCACAAACCTTTCCGTACCAGGTAGGTAGAGCAAAGAGGGCCGTCATTCTAGTCTACGTAAGGAGCATTGAAGTCCCCAATAAATAAAAATACAGACTCTGAGTAGGCACCAACCTACATCTATTGGGACGGCATAGCGTCGAAATTCTGAGTAATTGACTTAAAGGAATAGAAAAATTCGTCTGTTTACGTGCCTTGAAGGAAAAAGCCTGGTGATGCTTATCATAGCCTTTTTTACTGCTACATCGTGTCTCCTTCGCTTTCGTTTCTCGATTTTCGCGCGAATTACTTCGACAGGAAGACTGGCAACCTTTAACGCCACAACTACCCCAGAATCAGACGTCGTTTTCGTGCATGTGTTCACGTGCCACCGCGCTCACCTGTCAGGCTATGTCTCGTCAGCGCCGCACGCACTAGATTAACCCTTGTTCAGCCGCTGTCAACGGGCTGGGCTAGCGCATTAGTAACGCCCTTCGTCCTACTCTGGAGATCCAGGCTCAATTCCAGCGCGAACTGAAATGTGTTTTTCATATGCGGCCGTTTCCTGTCCCGAACAACAATAACAACTCCAGTTTTTCGCGCAATGGGGCACATAAGGATGCCGCCTTCGAAAGTGGAAATCGAACACTGCTGTTGCCTTCGCAAAAAACTTCCACCCACGCTGATGTTTTTCAGTTTCACGATGTGAATGACGACTGCAGTCAGATTACCAGTCCGAAGCAATATGCGCAGTCGTCATCCGCAAGTATATCGCGTTTGAAGGGATTGCTAAATACTCACTGCACGGTATTTTCTAAACAGAGCGAAGTTTCGTTGCGAATAATGGATTTTTTTCCAGTACCGGTCCTCCTAGCGGACGCAACGACGAATTAAAAAATGGAAGTCACCCCCCCCCCCCCCCTCCCCTAAAAAAAAAAAAAAGTCCTGCTGTCGTAAAACTAGCGCACAAAATAGTTTCGTCGTTGCCGCTCCCGCACCGACTCGTCACCTTTTCCTTTCACATGAATGCCACGGTAGCAGCACATTCCCGTGCAATTCCGGTGAAGCCGCTTTATTCGGCACCACTCCGGGGCTCCCCTCGCCACAGCAGACTCCGCTTCACAACTGTCATTTTCCTCTCCACGACCCATGCCTCTTTCACAAGTTTTACAATCCGCTGACAACGGCGGTGGCGCCGTTATCAGATGATTACTGAGAATCAATAGAAGAGCCAATGGGTTTAAAAAGGACTAAAAGCCGCCGCCGCCGAACATGTAGCCGCCGCCGTTGCCACCTCAAAATTCACCTCACCTAGTAGCGGCGAATCCCTACCGGATGAAGTGAAACTTTCCCGGTTGGAACGCCGGCGTGAGCCCATAATTCTTTTTCAGCTTGAAAGTCTTTCCAAGCTACATTTTCGCGGGTGTATCTCACACCTAAGTATGTGCCCATCGCCGCATGCTGGTTTATGCATGCACGGGTTAGGGGGTTGAATGAAAGGGCTTGCGCGCACAGCTGAGCTTTATGCAGCTATACTGTTGACATGCCCGTTTTGCTCGTGGGGATTTAAACGTGGAAGTCTCATGGCTAAATCTACCCTGCCAGCTGTCCTCCGTAATCCAGCGGTTTGGGTCTGGGTTAGCGTGTTACACAGAGTAACATACCTACGACGGGGAACGGAAACGGACAGCCACATGTTTGTCCGCTAGAACAAAGCTCAGGGCCTTCCAGGTTTTAACTAGCCATGGGATGGACGCATGTCGTTCTCTTGGAGGAAGAAAGGGGAGAATTTAAGAAGCGTCGGCCCGAACAGAAGCGCGAATGGGCGAGAAAACAACGGAAAGCCGCTGCCGCCGCCGTCCGCTTCAAGTTCCAGCTCGTCGAGTAAGCCAATATTACTTTTTCAGCTTAAATGGCTTTCAGAGGGACATTTTCCGCGGTTTCTTTCACTTCTAAACCCGCGCACATAACCGGTTGCCGGTTTATGCGTGCACGAGTGGGAATTACTGATGGCATGTCCGTGCGGGAGGTCTAAACGTGGACGTCAAACAGTACAATGCGGCCTGTCCGGTGTCCTTAGTGGTCGAGCGGATTGCAGTGGGTCGGTGCTTACGACGCGGGAAGAAAACGGACAGTTCATGTTTGACCGCTGGCATAACGCTCGGGTTATGCTCAATCGCAAATTACAAATAAGCGTGTACTCCGTGGACCACGTCCAGCTTCGCAGGTCATCCTTCTTCGCGGAGTGGAAGGCCACTAATTTTTCGCATCTTTTTTACTCCCTCACTGTTACTCGCTCGATTTGTTACTCGCTCGCAGCATGGTCAGCCTTAAACGTTTCGACCCATTCCTTTGTAAGCTTTTTTGTGTGCACGTAGGAACTTTGCCACGAGCTGTAGAAAAAAAAAAGAAAAAAAAACGTGTAACACTAGAAATCATGACCCCTTTCCGAGCAGCAAGCTGAGGATGCGTCCTTTTGTTTATATTGCCCGATGCGATTGCCAAAAATGGCGGACCGGGAGCCCGCTCATGCGCAGATCGCTACTGGAGAAAGGTGCATTGTGAATATTGGGCGTAGCTACACAGCAAAGGAACTCATCAGATTTGGTTCTGAGACCATGGATGTTTCCAATCAATCAATCAATCAATCAATCAATCAATCAATCAATCAATCAATCAATCAATCAATCAATCAATCAATCAATCAATCAATCAATCAATCAATCAATCAATCAATCAATTAGCCGGTAGGCTCTGTACTGTCTATGAGGTAAGTAGGGATGGGTGAAACTTGTCAGGAAGTACTCGCAAGACATTCGATAAATAAACAGAATGGCCCGCCATGTTTTAGAAAGAGAGGCCTAAGACATTACTATACAACATCTTAGCTGCTACAGCGGCGAGTAGCAGCGGGTTATTACCTGCTACCACATTTCATCGCCATCATTAGCCTGTTGGTTTTTAAAGCAAACTCTCCGCAGATGTTCTTCCAACCTCTCCCTTTCGGTGTCAATCTGGTTCATTATTTGCTGCCGAATTTTCTTACTTGACCACTCTATTAAGTTATCGGTCTTCCCGTCTTATAGTCCATCCCTCGGTAGTCGAACCCTTAGTCGGGTGGTCCACTTGTTTTAAGTCCTCAGCATTACAATCGTGACACTACTCCACCTTTCCGTAGGCTTCAGCTAGGATGTCTTCTACACGAGCTTGCTCCCTGATCCACGACGCTTGTTTGATGTCCCTAAACGTTACTTTCATCGTCGGTTCGTCTATAATTGGCTGAACCTGCTTACATTTTCTTCTCCCTCCCACGACAGTGAATGGCGAGGGTTGTAGAGCGGCTAGACAGGCATCAGTTTTGCAATTTTCCCTGCCCCCCCCCCCCCCCCTCTCAAGAAAAAAGCACTTGTGTTTTGGTGGTGGGGGGGGGGGGGCGGATTCAGTGAGACAAAATTGTACATAAACAACTTCAAGAAAAATGATCAGATATTCCCCACTGTGAAGGTGGATGACCAGGCCCCAGCGAAGCAGAGGTGACACAGAATTTTGAACGAAGGTACGAACGCATTCATTGCCATTATCGGTGGCCATCGTGACGAAAGACACGCCACAGATTTATTGTTTCGTCGTGGTTTTATAATACATTCGCGTGGATGGCTACCGCCACCTTGGGAGAGTCGGAGGAACCTAGCCACGCACGCGATTGGAGTACGGACGAAGAGAGGGTGCACTGTGTGTGTGTGTGTGTGTGTGTGTGCTTTTTAAGGAGAACAAAAATGTATGGAACACCACGGTTATACAGCTTCGTTGTAATATAGATTACCAACTTGCCCAAGCATCAACGTTGACAACCACCTTCTACTCGCTTCCTAACCAGGAGGATACTGCATACGGGCGATACAAAGCGCTGGTGGCTTAACCAGCTTTATTAAAACGCCAGTTTCCTACACACACACACACACACACACACACACACACACACACACACGCATACGCGCACACGCACGCACGCACGCACACGCACGCACGCACGCACGCACAGGTACTGGACAGCAATGTAACACTAGTTCATCACAGTTCAGGGCTAGTGCAACCATGCTGCGGAGCTCGGTCGTGCATTGCGTCTCCTTTTGCATCAGACCTGCATCCCTTCCTTCTGCGAGTACGCAGGCAAAATCTTCAACTCGTTCAGCGCTCACCTGCATCACCGGTAAATATAGGAGAGGGACAGACGCCGCGGGCAGCGCTAGCAAATCGAAGCCGTAGCGAATACGAGCAGCTGGGATCAGACTTTCTTTTCGGCGTTTGTGTAGTTGAAAATGGTATTCCACCACAATTTTCAGTCTTGTCGGTGGACTAGAAATTTTACCAGTTCTTATGCACGGCTGAAAAAAGTGCAACAAAAATGTTTTTTTTTTTATGTTTTCGCTTTCTTTCCAGGGCCTATCAACTCTAATCTTAGGGGGCCTTGCGGTTGCATATCCCTGACATTCCGAATTACCACTGCGCCGTTCGTTCCGCGGCCTCTGCATTCTCTTCTATTTGATCGCACGATGCCTGCGGCAACAATGACCTCTTCTGATACCTCTGGGTCGAAGAATCGTGGTAGGTATTAAAAGGATTTTTTTTTACTTTGCATAAAACATCACCACTAGCATCCCGTCAATATTCAACGGCTGTGTGGTCAGTGACAGTGTTCTTCGCCCAACGGGCCGCGTGGAAGGCGTTAACAGCGAGCTCTCGACACTGCAAAAACAATTACTGGATCCGAACATAAGGCTATCCGTTGGTGTCATGGGAAAAATAAGAATAAAAGGTGACGTGAAGTGGGTGTGCAAAGGGGGGCATCCCACGGCGCTGGCTGGGACAAATTGGTCAATTACTATTCCCGGGCTATGTTTTACCAAGTGCAAGCGCACTCTCTCTCTTTCGTCCTCGCCTCTTGCGCACACGTGTTCTGCACGCGTCTAAAGACTGCCAGCATTGCATGCTAATGGTGGTCTTGCAGCCTCCTCGGTCGCAACGGCTGTTGCAACCTGCGCCGGTATGTGTGTGTGTAGAGGCTCGCGGACGCCGGTAACGAGTCGCCCACGACGCTCGATCGGCCCACGCGAGAAGCACTTTTGCAACCATTTTCCGCCAACTGGTGTAGATCGCGTACGCGATTCGGAACCGATACGAAAGAAAGGGCACTTTTAGACGCTTTGAAAGCCTGGAGAACTGGGGTTCAGCGAAGCTTCACTGAAATGCGTCGCCACTGATACACCTTTTTCGATGCTTCTAAACAACGCAGGCTTGCTGTGACTGCGGCCCGGTGCCATACAATTCTTGAAACCACCCATTATAGGGAATACTGAGTTTGATCATTAAAAATGAGCCATCTTCTTCTTCAATCGACACGGCAATAAAAAAAAGTGATGTTAACTATACACAACGCAAATGATCCGGAAGAACGCATAAAAATGGCGAGGCGAATTGATCAGTGGAAGTTTACGAGCAGCGTTATTTAGAAGCAATGCAAGATCTGTACATGCTTAGATACAGGCTGGGCACTATCACTTATCAACGTTGAGCCTTCATTGATTCTTGAGAGACCACTCACCTCTGTGATGACGAGCTGCAATATCAAGTGCCCAAGGATCACACCCCTTTCTATCTTACCACAGTGCGGTAGTTCGCTAATGTCAGTGGTCCATGCGACTGGGGTTAAGGATTGCTTGCCTAAGCCGCCTCCCAAAAATGGGGCGGGCAATTCGGTACGCGGTATATTCCAAAGTGGTGCATTCCGAAACACACCGTGCGGGAATCAACCTCTGAGAGAAGGTGACCGGCCGCCTCCCAGCTAGATGCCAAGCTCCACGTACTTTAACCTGTAAAGAGTGTACTTGTAGGGATTAGGCCCCAAAAAGCAATCTTGTTGTTCGCCTAGCTACTGCAAGCATCCAGACCTTCAAAATATAGGGACCCTATGAAGCACTTTCTGTTTCTCGGAAACGGTCAAGCTAAACAAATGATGCCGTATCACCGTGCGTAGCTTTGTAGAAGAGGTTGGAAGTTCAGATTCAGCTGCAAGCTGCTACACATTGTTAGTGGTATACTGAACTTCTCCCTTCAGGCTGGAAGAGTGGAGCCCCATTTGGAAGAGTTTTTACACCATTGTACGCGCACAGGTTCTTACTGCATGGCGAGTTCAAAATCTCGCCTGAAGCAGCCGAAATTTCCTAGGTAATCCTTAAGTAGCCTTTGTCTTTTAAAATTCCCCATCCGCAGCTCCCAAACCGCTCTTGCCCATCTCGAAACTAACGCCGCGGGGACGTTGGAATCCTCATTTCGTCGTCCAGCAGAGTTCATTACAGCTCTCGAACGCGGCATGTCGACGTTGAGCTGTACCCTCTGTCGTCGGTCCAACCGAAAGAGGGCCATGCGACGCCCAAATTCCTGCTGGGCGCATTCTCTCTGAACTTCAGAAAGGTCGTTTGTTTTAAATCTCTAAACGTAATTAATGGCACGCGACGCCACGAGCAGACCCGGGAACAGCGTGTTTCGATTAACTCTTCCCGTCCGGCTTCCGGGTACGCGCTATCTCTGCGAGAAATTTCCACCGCGCAAGCCATGCATAAATGCTGATTGAAGACCACATGCTTCCGCGCAGATACCGCATGGACGGGCGCAATTAATTCGCCGTTTTAAATTCGGGCAACGGCTGGTTTACGGCAGGCGCACGTGCGGACATGTCTAGCGGCCATCTCTGCGGCGCAGGCGACTTTTTTTCCGTGCCGGCATGACGTTGCTGAGCACGCACGCCGTCCATCCCCGCCGTGGTGCTTAGCGGATGCTGTCAGATCGGCCCGGCCATCAGCTACTAGGAGAAAGAGCTTCTAAATCTCTGCCGTCTTGTTTTCCTGCAGGAGAAAAGGCGTCTCCGCAGCTTACATTGTGCGCGGTTTCGTCTAGCGCAACGTAAAGATGGCACGCACTTCTTGATGGCTCTGGCGTATAGTTGGGAGCCTTTTTCTTCAGAAGGCTGTTGGGTCTGGCTCGTTTTGCGGCGCGTGTACACAGGCGGCCGCCCCGAAATTTGTGCGCGATGGGCTCGTGGAAGGGGAAAGGCGTTCGCTGGCCGCGCGATCGGCGCTCGTCCTCCGGCAGAGCACATTTATTAGGGCCAACTAATCTGCGCCCGACGAGTCGACCATTTTGGAACCCGTGGGCTTCATATTGCGCACGTATTCCGGAAGCGCAGCCCGTGGCGCGGAAGCTGATTGCCTCCTGTTCGCTCGCACGCCTCGACTTCCCGTCTTCGCCTCGTCGACGCTGCTCTAATGGCTTATTTATTCGCCCACCTTGGACCGGGGCTGCTAATGAGAAGCCGTTGCGTCGCGGCTCGGACGTAACGTGGATGTCAGTGCCTCCTTCCCCTTGCCCTTTTCCGTTTTTTTTTTCTTTGAGACATCCGCGTGCTCGAAGAAACTTTAATCGCCGATCATGCCCAAACTCGGCAACTGCTGCGGCACTGCTCAATGACGAATGCACCGAATCGTTTCTTTTAAAGACGACAATTCTTCTTGAGATACTTAAAAGCGGAAATTTTAATGCTTGTGCATCACGTCTTTCAACCACTTGCCACCAGGCCAGATAAAAAAATTGGCCGCGTATCTGCTCCTTTCGTTGTGTCGACGTCTTTCATCGACATTTGCCAATTAAATGCCTCCCTTCGCTTTCCCGCTCCCCTGTCATGCTGTTCCTCTGCCGTCGCGCTGCTCCGAAGGCAAACAGGCTAGAGATTTCCTCAAGTCAATTAAATTTCCCGCGTCTCACTGCACTAGGACAGGTGTCTCGATGCCAGCGCTGCCGTACGGCGGAGACGAGCATGAATCGAGGCGCCTCACTTCAACGTTTATAGAACCACGTTGCTCTTTTCCACGTGCGTTCCCAGCGGAACGTGGAAGCTATCTAGTAGAACCTTCCGTAACTCTGGCCGTTAGATTTTTTAAAATGCCGCCAGAAGCTATAGTGGCGCGGGCGACAGCAGGCGACAATGTGAAGTTTTTTTCTGCAGTGGATGTAGAATTGGCTATCGCAAAAATCAAGCCTCCATGAATTTTTTATAACGTAACACTGCAAATATCACCCATGTATTGATTTTTTGCCTCATATTTGCGTAATGTACTATTCTTGTTTAACATTGAAACCGGACTTAGACGTTTAGATTTGGCTGTGGGTATACAAACCTATTGTGCAGCTTGTTTCACTTTGGCCAGCTGGCTGAATCGAGCCACAGACAAACAGACAGACATACATACATACAGACAGACCAAATTTTTTGTGTTTAAGTAGCCCAAGAAAATCTATCGTCTGTAGTACCCAGTCAAAAAACGCAGCAGAAAAATACAACAGAATGATCCTGTGAGGGAATGGGACATTCTGTAGTCTGTAGTAAGTCCTGTCCTGTAGTCTGTTGTGAGCCCTGTCCTGTAGTCTGTCGTAAATCCTGTACTGTAGTCTGTAGTAAATCCTGCCCTGTATTCTGTAGTAAATCCTGTTCTGTAGTCTGTAGTAAATCCTGTTCTGTAGTCTGTAGTAAATCCTGTTCTGTAGCCTGTAGTAAATCGTGTCATGTTTGTTTTCATATAAATCCTGTCGTGTCTCGAATTTCAACTTGTTTTGCAAAAGAAATTCACTTCCCGTGATGTTTTTCTATTAAATACCTGAAGTATGCAGGAAGTGCATAACAATTTCAATAAAAATATGACCAACAAACATAAGCATTTGGGGGCATTGTTGCCTCTCTGGAACAAGCTTAAAATTGTTTTCAGTGAATAACTGATTACAGAAAGCTGTACCAAAAGGCAATGTAAGCTTCGACATGGTAAAAGGCGCACTACACGGGGACACAAGAAAAGAAGGTGACACGGGACGAGCGCAAATCCCGTGTCATTAGCGCTCGTCCCGTGTCACTGTCTTTTCTTATGTCCCCGTCTAGTGAGCCTTTTACTATGTCGAAGTCGTATCACCAACTAGCCCAAATTTCTGCGGTGCAATGTAAGCAATGCAACGAGTGGTACTTTCATGCATGCAATACAAAAGTTTGATGTTACGCAGACTGCACATGCCTGATGCATGTGCAGTCGCGTAAACGCATGCACACGCACGCTGCACACGTGGAAACTCGTGGATCCGACAACCGCTGGAACGTGACGCTGGAGCACGCCGGAGACCACGCCGTCTCCAGCGAATAGCGGGGCCGATGCTCGCGCTAGACCTTTTTTCTTTAATAACCGTGTAATTACAAACCCGCGTAGCTGTTAACAAGAAATACAGAAGTCTTTCCGTCAGGGAACCTAAATAGCGCTACAAAATTTAGCCAGACTCATTTGGGCACTTTTCAGATGATTTCGCCATGCTTCTGAAGCAGGGCCAAATCGCGTCCCATCATCGCGTTCCGTCAGTGACGCTCAATTTGCTCATGAAAGCAAATTTATTCTCTCGGATAGAAAAAAAATATATGAAACGAGCATGGACAATAACCGTTTGAAAATTCCTTCCTTACATTCGTTAGGGCCATTAAAACACAGGTAAACAAATATTTCTTGAACCTGTTTTATTTAAACAGAACAACGTGAGAGAACGTGAGATAATTTAAATGGAAAGTCAATCATTATCTGGAATACTTGCCTTGGTGAACCTTGATCCGTTGACAATGAATTCGCAGAGCAAGGCGTGGAAGGGTATCCTGTGGCGAAAAGCGCACGTCTCTATGGTGCTGCACTATCTCGAAGAGTACGCACGCACGATACCTGCCGCAGTCACGCAGGGGTCATTGCAAGTTCAGTCGATTCTCGAAGCACATCTCACGTATTCGAAATCACACTGCTTGCGAGATTCGTCGTATTAACTCGCATCAAAGTGCCATTAATCCCAAGCACCACGGTTAGTCATCGCTAGAGGAGTCCTCACTTCGAGTTGCTTGAAATCCCGACCACTGATGTTGCTTTTACCACAGCTTCCGAAGCTTTAAATGTTGCTGCTGACACTTCGCGGAGACATAAGATGCACGCCTTTAAAAAAGTTACGCGTAACTTCAACTAGGCAAAGCGCCGATGTGAAATGGGAACGAGCAACTCGGCCACGCTGCCACCGCCAAATTTTGACCGAAAGACGAAAAGCAGGAGGGAACAAAGCAGGAGGGAACAAAGGAAGGGTAAGGAGGGAACCGGCCGATCACGAGAACTTGTTTCGTGACCCCTCCTCACCCCTCTCGATTCTTCGTATTGTGGTCTCCCCGTCCCGCGAGTGCTGTCGCGCCGCGACATGCCTTCAGTGGTGACGATGCTTCCCCGAACTTCTTCCGAAGGGCCGGGCTAGAGGGAAGGCGCGCTTTTTCTTTCTTTCTACATTTATTTTTTAACACATCTCGGTACTGCAACGAGTTCACTGGCGACGTTTCTTTTTTTTTTTTCACACAGGTAGCGGCAACTGGTTCGCTGTTTTTAAAATCTCATTTTAACTATTTAGGCTTGATTGGACACATGTTTCGCGTTAAAATAAACAAATTGCGGGCTAAAAAAATAAAGCAACAGCACGCAGATTGAAACATAGGGCTCTCAAAGACACCCAGAAATACGTGTCAGAATGTGCACTGCAATTATTACACCACGTCTTCAAAAAGCATGTCTTGCTTGACCTTTATGCGTTAGCTTTGCCGACGGGCTACTCTCATTGCCTCATTCTTTTATCAAAGTTTGCCCACAGTACAATATATGCAATTGCAATTCCCTCAAAGAACCAAAGGAATTTGCGAAGTTCTTTATGTATCCATTTCTTTGGTTATGGGGCTACGCTTAGATGTTACATTACAGTGATTTGTGCTAAGTTGCGTTGTTAATTGCAAATTTGTAGCGAAGGTTTTTTCAAACACGGCCGCAATACTAATGGCAGTAATGCAACAAACGTTCATTGCAACAGACGCTGGCGATGCAATTCAACTAGATGACCGTCACTCGCACGCACCAATGTTTTCGTGGAGCGCACGCTAAAAAAGTTGGAATTTGCGGCACCGCACGGGCCGCAAACACCAAGTTTCGGAGCATCTGCGTCGATCGCGGCGCTCGAATACAACGAGCCCACCCCTTAAGCGGCGCGCGACATTCCAGTGTCCAGCCAAGCAGCGCTACCACACTATCCCGTACTATCCTGTTCGTGCTATCCCGTTCGCCCTGTCTGAAGCTCTGTCCTCAAAGGCAATGGCCCTGTGTTATTTGATGCTCTCTAGCATCGGCCCGCGTTGCTGTCGTTCAGCGCGGCGTTTTCCAATGTTTTCTGTTGTCTCCAGCGTATTCCATCGCTCTCTCGATGGAAAATGCGGTCCCCGCGTTGATGTTGTCCAGCTGTGCGTTTCGCAGTGTATTCCGTTCTTTCCGGCGTATTCCATCGCTCTCCTAATGCTGGAAAACACGGGGTTTTCCGACAGGGTAAGCATGAGATTTTGGAGCGATACTGAACGGTCTGTCATGTGACACTTTTGCAATGAATCTAAAATTCTCTTTCAGACTATAAAAATCTGCAGGGACTACAAAATATTCGGTCGCATGGCAGATAATAATAGTAATTACGGAATCCAGTCGTGGTGGCTGAAGGACAGTCTGTGGTGCAACAGAAATTTGTGTAGTGCCTACAGGGTGCTCCACAACAGACGTTTCTGTAGTACAACAAAAATGTCTCATGCGACAGACATTTTGTAGTTCTACTACAAAGGTTTTTGTAGTGGGGCTACACAATGTCTGTCGCATGCTAGATATGTGTGTTGTACTACATAAATATCTGTCGTACGACAGACATTCTGTCGTCCTACTACAGAGATTCCTGTCTCACAACAGACCATCCTGCATTCCCAACAGAAATTCCTGTTGTGCGACAGAAATGCCTGTCGTACGACAGATTTTTTGTAGTTGTACTACAGAAATTCCTGTCGCACGACGGACCATTCTGTAGTCCCAACAGAAATCTCTGTCGTACGACAGATTTTATGTAGTTGTAATACAGAAATTCCTGTCGCACGACAGACCATCCTGTAGTCCCAACAGAAATCCCTGTCTTGCGACAGAAATTTCTGTTGTGTTTTTCGACTGGGTAATGCTTGAACACAAAGACAGTTACAAACTACTGAAACCAGGGGCGTCGGAACAAGGGCTGCAAGGGGGTGGTCGATGGCTCCCCCTCTTTTACAAATGAGGTAGCACGACTCCCCCTGTCAAATGGCACCGGAAGAGTAAGTAAGTAAGTATTGTTGAATAAGGCGGACTTAGCCTTGCATAGCTGCCGGAAATTGCTCCGCCTAATCGTCCCCAATACCATATCAAAACTCTCAAAGTCATCTCACCTTACTTAGTCCTAAAATAACAGACACACAATGTCACCACACCTCACTTAGTCCTGTGGACTGCAAGAATCTGAGTAGGAGATGAGACACCTCTCTTCGCACAATCCAGTGGTCCCTAGTAAAAATAATGTCCTCCGATGTAGCATGGAGCACTCCTAACTTCTGGAGATCACGAAAAAAGTTCGTCCGCTCAGGGTTGGTTTTGGAGCAGTTCATAATGAAGTGATAAATGTCACCAGTCACACTGCACGAGGGGCACAAAGGGGATGAAACAATGTTGATTTTATGTAGCCGAGCTGGTGTACGGGCTGAGTCTGTTCTTACTCGGTGGAGCAGACAGGCTTCGGCTCTTTTCAGGCCTTTCGTCACGACTGGTTGATGTACTGGTCGCCACAGCTGCCTAAAGTGCTCGCGAACGGTCTGTTTCTGTATGCGTTGGAAATCGCACCGTGTTTGCACCTTCCTTGTAGAAGATAAGGCGTCCTTGGCTAAGCTGTCAGCATGTTCGTTTCCCGCTACACCGACGTGCGACGGGATCCACTGGAATTGCACGGTGAAGCCTTCATGCTTAAGCCGCTTTAGTAGAACTAGGGATCGCTGACAGGTCTTTTCAACAGGTATACCCCGCTGCAACAGGTGAAGGGCTGACTTTGAATCGCTGAATATTGTGACTTTTTGCCTTTCAAACGATGACAGTTGGCGCACCGCAGCTCTTCTGCTGAGCCCCGTACAGCTTCGGGAAAGTTAGGTTTGTTTGAAGAAGACAAGCTGCTTAACCCCCCCCCCCCCCTCCCGATCTCAGGGGCTTGGTGAGAGGATTCTCGAGCCTGCTGATGCGCAAAATCGTTGCCAGCTACCGTATATAGAGTTCGAGGTGGTCAAGCTGAACGCCATTCAGCGACTGCTTGAGGGCTCCTTTTTATGCCGTTGTTCCTAAATGCTGTGTATTGGGAGCGCTTCAAAGAAACCAATGAAACATATTTTAGATTTAAAGACCTAAGAGATTAAAAAAAACTCAAAAGCATTAGAAAACTAAAAAAAAAGATTCAAAAGCTCAAGCATCTCTTATTTAGCTGATCATTTTTAACGCTTTCGCCACACAAAATATCATTTTAATATTTTGCCTTAAATATATTAATCATATTATATCAACTGTTCTTTAGCAGTTCGTAGGCTCTATTCAACCACAGAAAAAATCACTGGTTCATCAGTTTAGCGTTGTCACGAGACTCGTGTAATGAAATACTACGGACGTCGAATTTAAGGAGCTCTAATTTCTAGCCATTCCTTTTATTTACCTTTTTTCTTCTTGATCTTTGTCTCGCAGTGCTAATAACATTCGTCTGCAAAACTCGAGCTGCCGTTTAATAACAGTCGGCGTATGACATTGGCATCATCAAGCATTCCCATCTCTGCATACAGCTTGGCATAATGATTACTTTGTGGTATCAACTTGCGGCCAAATAATGCGCATGGAGCCTTCGCGTCAATAAGCAGGCGGCGTCTGTGTTTACACAAGACGACGCAGAGGCCTTCGCAACGCTCGGACGAGTGCATTCCCTACATAACCTCGAAAGAACCAGTCGGTATAAATGATTGTTCGCCAAGTTCCCGGAGAGGCGTTTTCTGGCTGTTCTCTTCTGCGTCGCTGAAAAGACTGTCTGCCGGTGTCATGCGCCCATTTCGGCCATCACAAAGGGCCTTGTTTTCTTTTCCCCGTCGCCGGGCAGCGTCTCCGGGGACTTCGAGTGGTGCGATAGGAGCTTCCGGCGCGAGCCAGCTCGCAGGCGCGTTTTAGGTGCCCCAGCGCATTCAGCCAACATCCGCGCCAAGGCGCCCTGCTCTCTTGACGCGCCTGCAGCTCAAGAGAGTGCCGATAGATGCTCTATGGGAGCCCCGGTCGGCGACGACGTTTCTCAGGCAGCGCCGCCCTCGTGTCGCGCCTTTCATGCGTCAACATGGGGTCCCTTTTTTGCAAGGATCTTCTTCTCGGAGATACGGTCCTTTTGTGCCCGTCGGACACTGCAAGTTCCAGCAGAATGTACTTCCAGCTGGGGAATTTACTTTTCGCTTGGCGAGTCCGAGAGCAGTGGCCGTGCGGCGCAGGGCCGATGGAGGCGCTCTTGCCGTTGGACGGTCCCCGGAGCAACTCTGTCGCAATGCGCCGTAGCTGTAATTGACGTGTGAAGCGAAAGGTGACCGCGCACGCCGGCGGGTTTCAGTTACCAGCCGACGCTTTCACGCCGTTCAAGGACGCTCCGGGGCAGCCAGGAGGATTCGGAGCAGCCTCGCCCCTTGGAGACCTCGTCCGGGCGCATGACACCGCTTGTGTAGCACGTGTGGACGCTCTGGACGGCCTCCATTAGATGCCGCACGATTCTGCGGCGCGCAACTCCGGGGCGGGCGCCCGCGCAACCTTGATGCGCCGGTCTTCCGCTTCGTCTCCTTTTGGTCGCCCAGACTAAATGACTCCCTGCACCTCGTGTCGCGATGGCCGTCAGAGGCGGTACCGGCGTACGCGCCATGCCCCTTCCCCGCCTCTGACGCAACGCAAATTGGAAGACGAAATTAAGTGGCGTCGATATGAACTAAGGCGTATGATCACAGCCGCGTATCATCACAGCTTCCGCCTTCTCGAGCTATTGTTGGCAGCGCAAGAACGCCCTGGGCAGTCTGACGTCACGCGTGCCACCACATAAGTCCGGCTATCCAGCTGGCCTCCAAAATTACGCAGAAAATGGTCTTCCCCGGTACTGCCCCTACCAGAAATCACACAAAAAGTGACCTGATCTTGCCCCCTCGGCATCTGTGTTCGCAACGCGCGACCGAGGCCTTCTTTCTTGGGTGCTGTGGCAACCCAGAAAGTTGCGCGGCTCATAATTCACTTTATGATTCACTTGCTGACATCTCAGTGCATATCGCGGTTGTGCGGGGTTCGACGCATCCTATGTAATTGCCATGGTGACCGCTTGAGCAATTTCATTGGTAATTATGCGCGGGTAATTTTAAGAACTGAAGGCTAATTGAATGGCTAGATTTGCCGAGCTTTCGATCATTAAACAGATGAATATTTTTACAGGACGTCATGGGTACTTTCAAATGTAACCTTGAACGCGACCTTGAAAGCTGGGGAGTAAGAAAAAAGTATCCATTATTTTGGATCGGAGAATTCTTCTCATCAGAAATTAATTCATATCCATGGGTCTTCTTTTCAGGTACAAGAACCATATGGGAGTAATTGTATGCGATGTCGCTGAGTTTGTTAAATCTTGAAAGTAAACATATTAAAACGCAAATTTAGGCGCCACGTAAGGTGAAGCACACAGGTTCTGACGTGCATCTGATGTATTGTGCGTCGAGGCAATCCCTTAGACTCGCATGCGGAGACAATACGCGACGCACCTTCTTTTCTATTTTTCAACCATGCGAACATAAAAAAACCACCTAAATCACCTAGAGCAATAACAAGATCTATTTGTAAGTCACACTACTGCCACGAAGATTAATGATACCCGACGAAAGAAAAAGAATCCTTTTCCCCAGCAGAGAACCATTATCTATAAGGTGGAATAAGTAGACAAACTTTGTCTGTTTTCTAGATAAATTTCTACGACATTTACGCTCTCCTTATGATTTAGTGAACGCGAAAGCATATAGTATTAAGAATTGTGGAACGAACATGCCGTTATTGTGCGAGCCGCCATGCTTCACAGCTGGGAGCTGCTGTTGATATAGACGGTTCAGAGTTCATTGTCGCATAACACGGCACCGACGAAATTTATTGAACGCGAGTGTCGCGTGGAAGGCGTCGCATTCCTTCTGTGCACGGTAAGGACGTGGTGCCGACGGCGGCACGCGTCCAGTGACACGCATGTGGCCTCTCTTTATCATCATCGTGCTTTTCCGTTTGCGACGTTGTCTTCCTGCTTCGGTCATTGTGACTGAGAGGCCTGGTCAATTATCCCCTTATTAGCCCTACGTGCACACGCTGTTAGCGGGAACGGGCTTTGCATTCACCTAATTGCCGCTTGTGCAACTACCGTGTTCAAATTACTTCGTTAGTACTGAGTGCATGTTTCAAACACACGTTTCTAAGGTGAACGACACGCTTCACCTTAGGCAGTTACTTTGCTTAAAGGAGCTTCCCTGAGAAATATGGCATTATTTCGAGCATACATTAACGTTTTTATTCATGGAGCAGTCACGGCTGTTTTGTGGGTCACCCGTAAGCCATTTTGTGTGGGATGTACTGAAGAAGTGCAGCTTTCTGGGCCAGTTGGTACATATTGACGGATGGGAAACCAGCGAAAAAAGGTAGCAACCCAGAAGGAGAGACGAGACAACACAACGCTGGACTAGCAACTGAAATTCAATAGAAGAGACCGATACACCGTGTGAACAACAAAGCCAACGCAGGCGCCAACACGTACGCGTGATTCGATTTAAAAATGCTAGTGTTCACTTAACTTCCTGTGCTTTCGCAGAATCATTTCTTGAGCTGGTTGCTTTGTTTATCTCTTCAACTGTAGCTCAGCTGAAGAGAGAAAGGTATCTGAATTGGTTCTGCTGTGGCCCCCGTACTGTGCAAGATTTTTCTGTCGAAGTTTGATAAAAAAATCTTCAAGAGTACACCGCTAATGACGCCAGAGTGCTGCGCATGTTTCGTTACGTTAATAATTTTTAAATTGTTTTAAAGCTTTTACCTTCTGAGTGTCCGGAACAGGTGGCTGAAGTTATTTTAACACATTTTAGGACGGGCTCAGGTTGCCTTAATTTTACCTTTGAACTGGCTGAGACCAAAACCAACCCGCCGCGGTGGCTCAGTGGCTAAGGCGTTGCGCTGCTGAGCACGAGGTCGCGGGTTCGATTCCCGGCCGCGGCGGCCGCTTTTCTGATGGAGGCGAAAAGCAAAAACGCCCGTGTGTACGAGATTTCGGCGCACGTTAAAGATCCCCAGGTGGTCAAAATTAATCCGGAGCCCTCCACTACGGCGCGCCTCATCGCCTGCGTTGCGTCGGCGCGTTAAACCCTACAATCATCATGTACGAGATTTCAGCGCACGTTAAAGATCCCCAGGTGGTCAAAATTAATCCGGAGCCCACCACTACGGCACGCCTCATCGCCTGTGTTGCGTCAGCGCTGACGCAACGCGTTAAAGCCCACACGCGCGCGCGTTAAAGCCCACAATCAATCAATCAATCAATCAATCAATCAAGAACAAAACCATTAGGTTTATAAATTTAACACAACCTTTTAAAGACGACAGCCACGTTTGTTGGATTTACTCTCCTAGAACTAAGAAGGCGTTGCTCCCGTTCGAATCAAGCCACTCGAAATTAGTAAAGAGAGGCATGTCCGCCCCATGTTTCCGCACTGCGTTAGAGAAGAGCTGCATCCACGCAATGCAGGAAAGCCTTTAACGTCAGGCTCAGAGGTTAACTGAAGCGGGTTTTTCGACCCCGGTGCTCACGGATGTCGGTGAGTGCCTCTGCGTTAAGTTTAAAAGGCAAATCCAAAGGACGCAGGGGCCCGATGAAAAGAAGGATACAGGAAAGGTTAAGGTAATGCCGTATGTACATAAGGTGTCGCACAACTTAAAGAAAATTGCTTCGCGGCATGGTGTGGGGATTTTCCGCGCCCTGTAAGCTCTCGAGACTGTTCGCGCACATTGCAAGTGTGGGTAAACAGCAACGCACCTGCAAAACAAAAGCACGCCAAGAAATTCGTTAAGTGTGAGCACAGGGTCATTTACGAAATTCCGCTGAGGTCCGGGAAGGTTTGCATCGGCCAAACGAGCCGATGCATGAATGAGCGGCTGAAGGAGCATTGCGCGTAGTTAGTTCTCAAGGAGTCGGACCCCTAGCCTATCACTGTCGACAGTGCAAGTGCGAACCAATATTTGACTATTTGATAGTGTGGCGATTACCGGGAATGCAAGGACGAAAAATGAGAAGGAAATACTTGAAGCGTTCTTTATCAGACAACAGCAGGAAGGCAACTGCATTAGCGCACCGTCTATTTCCCTCAACGATAAAGAAATCGGGTTCCTACAAAGTTGAGCGGTGATTATACGAAACCACAAGGAGTTCAGTGAACACTAGCATTTTTTAATCCAATCACGCGTGCGCGTTGGCGCATGCGTTGGCTTTGTTGTTCACACGGTGTATCGGTCTCTTCTATTGAATTTCAGTTGCTAGTCCAGCGTAGTGTTGTCTCGTCTCTCCTTCTGTGTTGCTTCCTTTTTTCGCTGGTTTCCCATCCGTCAGTGTGTGACGGACGCTGTGTTCTCGTCCAGCGTAGGGAGCTGATGCCTTCTCATTAACATGCATTGTGATGTAAACGCGAACCTACCTATGCCCCACTGGTGGCGTCGTTCGTCGCGCAAAGCGCACTGCAGGAAAGCCAATGTTATACGATGGGTTTCACAAAGGTTACTTCAATCATGAACGTTATAAAAAAATGCTTCCCGTGGTCTGAAGCGAACCTAGGTCTCTCGAGCTGTGAAGCCGACGTCTATCCGATAGCGCCATTCCAGCACAGTCGAAATAGATTGGATTTTGGACTTTGACCCATAGGTTGCGTGGGTCTTTCTTTTAAAGGGGTCCTGAAATACCTTCCGCCGATGCATGGACGTACATGTAACCAAATAAGACAATGTATTAGCAATTTCCTCCCGCAAGAATTTTGTTAAAGCGATGAGTATTAGCTGAGAAATCGTAAATCAAAAACCGCGCATAATCGTCGCGCCGCGTTTCCTCCTCTTTTCAACTGTTGACGGCGCGCGAGCACTCCCTCCCATGATGCTGCGCTAGTCAGCGGTGACGTACTTCCGCATTACGCTCCTCAAACTGCCGTCTGCTACGGGCAAGTTTTGTTGACACCATGAATTCCGCACTCCGCTCAAGGATGGATAAGCGAATGAAAAATCTGGCCGCATGTGTGCGGTGGCCTGGCCTTGCCCTTTCGCGGTGTGCGTTGCTGCAGTGCAGCACGTGACTTTTAATCGGCGGCGAACTCGCAGCCGCTGGGGAGGATCTTGCGCTCGGTCCCTTTCATGCACCGCGCACTGTTTATCCAAAAAGCACCGTATCAGATGTGGCCCCGCTTGTGCCGGGACTTATTTTGCGGTGATGGTAATTCCTGCCGGCGCCATGTGAAAAAGACATTTTAAACCGATACAGAACCCGTGCACAGAACGCTTCAATCATGTGACCAGTTCAGCTTGGGGCGACGCGTGGTGGAGAGCGGCAACGTTGGCAAAACATGCTCCGGCGCGGCTCTGAGCTTTCTAGCGCTGGAGCGAGCGCCTTTCTTTGACGATCGCAAACATCGGTTGCCTTGGCAACAAGGCACACACCGCCCCAGAGGTCAGTTACGGTTGCGTGATCCCGGTTCAGCTCGGGGCCCCACCTCGCGACATGTGGGCACTGCAGACGTACCACTCACTCTCATTAGGAAGTGTGAGATGCGTTTGGCATTACAGGAGGCGATGGTGTGTGTGTTGTGGACGCCTTTGTTTCGCGATGAAATGCGACGTTGTGCTTCTGCGGGTGGGTAGTGCTTCCCATGATCTGGATTATCTTTCTCGAGCGACGTACGACTCAACCTCGCATGGGGTATGTGCAGTGTGCGTGGCTAAAAGCCATCTCGGCTTGCGCGCCAGAGTTAAGTGACTTGCTGTTCGTCCCCGCAAACCGCGCGCGAGGTGAGTGCCGAATTCACGACGGGCAGGAGGAGGCAACCCATCGTCTGTCAATCGCGGTTCAGACTTGCAACGCATGTTGTGACGTTGTGTTCGTTCGAAACGCATCTCTGGATTGTTTTGAAGTGGAAAAAAATGTATCCGTCAAACCCGGGCATTCCGCTCAGGGCGTTCTCCGCGATTGCACGAAAGAAGTGCCACGGGGCTTCAACGCTTTCTTTATGGAACGTACTCCGGTAAGAGATTATCCATGTCGTGTTATGGCCGTGTTGCATTCAATACGAACGGTTAAGCGTTTGTTTACACTTGTTTCGTTTGTCGTAAAATGTCCCAGCACTCCTGCACTACGCTGGCAGATCAGCCGGCGAGTCGACGCTGAGCAGACGACTCATCTCTTTGCCGGAAGTGCGTGAAAAAGCCGCCCAATAGCAGGATGTCTAGCTCATGACGAACATCTGGGAATCGATGATGTAGACATGTGAAGATGGTGGCGTCCAAAAACACGAAGGAAAGGGTGAGAAAAAAGCGACAAACTTTGCAACAAAAGTGTGAGCCTTCCGCTGCGCGTAAAATAATAATACTTGGCCCAGATGACCTTGACGACCCAATCTAATGATTGCGCTACTTCATTTAGTGTGCTCAAAATGCCCTTTAAGAAAGGGGGTCTAATTTTTTTACCCTTCTGCATGATATTTTCGCACAGTTCAAAGACTTCCTTTTTTTCCCTAGTCTAGCACGCCGCAATGCTCCGAAAAATGATCGGCTGAGCTATTCGGCAGAGCAAGGCTGCAAAAGCGTCCGGACATGGAACCTGCAGGAACTATGCTACAGTTGGCTAGAATTCAATGCCTAGACTTCAACTGAATTATCAACGTCTAATAGGAAAGCGGGCGACGGGGTTTTCTATTGGTGACCTCGTAGACAACCGCTGTCAAGCACTCGGTGTTCTATATACTGCATGTTTATTTAAACAGATTTTCTGGCCAGCTTTACTGCTCTATTTTTCATCATTCACTGGGAGCGGGGAAGCGTGATGCTTAATCACGCATTATCAGCAATTATTTGCGTTGATGGATGTTAATCACATTCAAATTTCGGGGTTTGATGCCCCGAAGGGCCATGAGGCGTTTCGTAGTGTAGGAGTGCGGATTATGTGTAGGAGTAGGAGTGCGCAGATGTGTGCGGATGCCGACATCTCGACACACGTGTGTTTTCGTTTGTTATCTCTACAAAAAAAAAAAAAAAGCAGCGACAACCACAGCCACAGCCACAGCCATAATAAAGCCCGCCTCCTCTGGCTCGGCAGCACAACGCCTTAGCCACTGAGCCACCGTGGCTGGTGAGTTAGGGAGTTAGGGGGGGGGGGGGGAGGATCCGAAATAGCAGAAATGATTTACGGGGCGCCTTTAGTTTAAAGTGGCATTAAGTAACATTTAGCCATCAAAAGGCTATACCGGTGCGAAAGCCGTCATCAAATTTATGGGTGTGAGTGCGTGCGAGGTTCTTTTCCTCGGAGATCCATCGATAACATTCACGAGCACTCAGTATCAGTAATTAGCGGGTAAATTCTTCTTCCAGTGTTCTGCAGCAGGACCGCTGGGGCCCGATTTCTCTGAATTTTGGAGGTACGACTGCGTGGCTCTACAAGGCTCATTTAGAGGTTCTGAAAGAATGCAGCGGCTTAATGCTCATTCCTCGTCGTTCGTAGATTTACCTCACCAGGAATCAGCACTTGTCTAGTAATAAAAAAAAATGCAGGTCATTCACATTTTTACACATTCAGCTTGGATTTCGACTATTCTACTTAGGCCATTGCTAGACCTAAACACCTGCAGGGTCAACTCATGTTCAAAGTCGAGTTTTACGAACCCAAATAACACTTGCGTGGGCTAAGAGGCAGCCGTTGTAAGGGGATACAGAATAATTAGATCGCCGTGGTATCTCTAAAACAATGCCCACTCACTCGCTAGCGTCCGAAAGGTTCCCAAAAAACTGCGATGATAGCATGTTTAAGCGCTCAAAGGGTAACAAAAGGTTTACGCTCAATTACAGTCGCAGGCCCGCTTACAGGCTTCCTTAGTTACGCGTTGCTTTTCCTGGACCCTACCCAAATCTTTTAGTGTGCAGCACTTCGGCGCCCGGTACCGAGGTTTGGCGGCGGCGGCGTCGATTTCCGCGTAACCGAGCGAGCGGACGAGGTACCGAACGCAGAAAGAATACGTAGATGGCACAGCGAAAGTGGGAGGGGGAGGGCGGCGCGCGCTGCTGTGGCTAAATCTGTCTCACTGCCTCCCCCTCACTCTTTCGCCATGCGTCGCCGCCGATGAGCGCCCTCCCCTTCACATTTTAGCTAGACGTTCGTGGCTCATCCTGCGTTCGTGGCTCATCCGAACCACGTGAAATTTACGCGGGAGGTTCAAACGCGATTTGTAACAACATGCTCGCCGACGGCCACGCGATGCGAGATAACGGCAGAGTAGCGCGCACCGCCGTGCGTTCGCTGATCACGTGATCACTTCCTGAGACGTAGCAGTATGCGCCGTGAGCGAGAAGACTGCAGTTCGCGCTGCGCACAAATTTCGCATTGGGGAGTATAGAATAGTCAGTGTTTTGTTTCTCCCGAGTTCCGCTCAGGCCTTTTCCAAAACTTTAGCGACTCAAATAACATTGTTGTACGCGCTGGCACAAAAAAAATTATTCACAACTTTGAAGGATCAGAGCAAGACCTTCTGAACTACATCACTAAGAAATATGTCCAACAGAGTCCACCCATTCAACACCCCTCATACAGAGGCAACTCGAACGACGAATTGGATGCCCCCATAACTGAGGCCGAGCTAAACGCAGCCATACAGCGGCTGAACACCAGATCGGCACCCGGACCAGATGTGATAAGAAATAAAGTGTTATGTAATCTAGACAATTTATCAGTGCAGGACGTCACACGACTCTTCAAAGAATGCTGGGAGTCTGGTTCTATCCCGGAACGGTGGCGTACTGCCAAAACGATCCTAATTCCTAAACCCGACAAACGACCACACGTAGATCACCCTCGCCTCATATCACTGACATCGTGTTTCAGTAAACTGTTCAGACATGTTATCCTTTCTAGATTAACTAGTTTTGCCGAAAGGACACATCTCTTTCCGCCCTCCATGTTTGGCTTTCGCCCTAACTTGTCCACCCAGGATGTTATGCTCCAACTCCAGCACCATAATATTGACCCGGCTTTTGCTCCTGTGCAGACAACCAAGGCTATCCTCGCCTTGGACCTTACACGAGCATTCGACACCATCTCCCATTCGGCAATATTCGCGGGTATAATGAACTCACATTTGGGTGAGCGGACTTACAACTATATTCGTTCTTTTCTATCGGACAGAATGCTCACTCTTCAGCTGGGTTCCATTAAAACGTCCTCAATCTGTTTGGGAAGCAGTGGCACTCAACAGGGCTCGGTGCTATCACCGTTTCTTCTCAATATCGGGATGAAAGACCTTCCTCCTTTACTATCGACCCTACGGGACCTCCACCATTCCCTTTACGCAGATGACATCACTCTTTGGATCTCCAAGGGTTCGGACGGACACATTTAGAACACCCTTCTAACGGCTACCCAAATTATCGAAACATACACATCGAGCCACGGCCTCTCCTGCTCTCCACAAATGTCCGAGTTTTTCCTCTTTCGGCCCAACGCACATGACCCCCCAAACATCTCGGTTACCACCCAATCAGGCAACATCATACCTACCGTCGACACCACCAGGGTCCTTGGTTTGCGTCTCCAGAGCAAGGGACACAACCTGGACACTATCCGAAAACTTGAACGTGGGGTATACCAAACTACGAGACTAATATCTCGAATAGCTTCGAAGCATAAGGGTGTCAAGGAGGGCAACCTCATTCGACTCATACAAGCCCATGTCCTGTCCCGAATAGCATACTCGACCCCCTTCCTAACCATGAAGCTAAGTGAACGCATCAAAATTGACGGCTTGATACGTAAATGTTTCAGGGTAGCCTTCGGACTCCCTCCAAAAACCCCCAACGACCGCTTCTTTGCACTGGGTGTCCACAACTCCCTTGACAAGATAATTGAGGCGCAACGCACCGCCCAATTAGAAAGACTCACCAAGAGTCACACCGGTCGGCACTTGCTTGCTTCCTTAGGCCTTTCACCCCCCACCTCCAACTATCAGCAATTGGTAGACATCCCCCCTTCCATCCGCCAGACGCTCCGAATCAAACCTCTTCCGCGAAATATGCATCCCGTACACAATGAGGATCGCAGACTGGCTCGCGCGAAAGCCCTTGAAAAGGCGTACCCTCCAGGCTTCCCCACGCTATACACAGATGCAGCAACCTATCCTACCAGAGCGGCTGCTGTAGCCATGGTGGTTGACTCGAAACAAGTCCAGCTCGCTTCCGCCTCCTTACCTACGACATCCCCCACGGCGGGAGAAGAGATCGCCATCGCGTTGGCTATGGCCCACAGTCCCCACCTTCAAACAACTATTATCAGTGACTCTAAATCAGCCATCCCAAATTTCCTTTACGCAAGAATTTCCTCAGCAACTTTATCAGTCCTTTTGAAGGCACAGAACATTCGATCCGGCTCTTTCACTCTCGTCTGGGCTCCCGCCCATACCGCGCTACCTAGAAACTCAGCGGACCACGAAGCTGCTCGAGCTTTGGTCTTCTGAGGGCTCGATGGCGCCGCCAATGATAGTGAGATATTCACTCTACGGGACAGGCTGCACACATACGGGGACATCCTCGCCCATTACCGCTTGGAGCGTGCCATTTTTCCTCCTGCTCACCCATCTCTATCCCGATCGTTGGTGGTCATCTATCGGCAGCTCCAGACCCGCTCCTTCCCCACCCCTTTCATCATGTCTGCGATCTTTCCCGACACCGACGTAGACGCATGTCCATATTGTTCGGTCCCTCACGCATCGTTATCCCATATCATATGGGCCTGTGATAGCATCCCACTATCCAGGCAACGATCCCATCCCATTCTCCTTACCATCACCAGCGAGGTGCGCTTGGAGGCCGCCCTGCATGACCCAAACCCCCAAATTCAAGAAGACCTGGCCCGCTTGGCCGAAGGCACCGGACCCCTGCCCAAAAGGGGCCCTGCTGCCCGACGGACGACGGAGAAGACGTCGCCGGCCTAATCGCCCAGCTGTGGCCAAATAAAGTTATTCGGTCTGTCTGTCTGTCTGTCTGTCTGTCTGTGTCGTTTTTTTCTCGCACTACACGTGAATGACCTCGATGCTAAAAATAAACACATCTACTCAAGGGCAGCCCGCCGTCTTGGCAAACAGCGAACGAAACTGCTGCTTTCCTGAACGACAAACGATTTTCTGTTTGCACTATAGCATAATCAACAGTTACTTGTCTAGGGCGTTTAAATAGTTCTAACACCAGAAAGAAAACGCATTAGAAGCAAGAATGCTGAACATATTCCAGGGGGCCAAAAAGGTTAGCAAACAGCAGCACATAGGCAAATTGATTCGCATTCAATCCTATCATCAATCTGAAGCGAGGGGAAAGTCACTGTTTAAAGGCGAAAGATTGCAACTCAGCAAATTTTTATGATGCAAATATAGAACGATGCCTTGCCGCCATAGATTTTTTTAGTAAGTATACTGGAGAGGAAACTGCAACCGGGAATTCATGTCGGCGTGGGACGGTTATGGCCTTACGGGAAGACCCCAGCTGCTGGCTTCGCATGTCTATCGGATTCTTAAGCGTCTTCTCGGGTTTGCTTTCTTCACTATATGCATTGCAAGGTCTACGAGGTAACGGCTGCGGCTGAAATGAGCGAAACTCGCTTCGGTTCTCTCTCGTCGCTTGGAAGCTCGGAATTAGCTCCATTAGTTCATGCTAAGACAACTGTGCTTCATTGTCAGCAAATGAGAGGACTAGTCTCGGCGAGCGACCATCGGTACATATTGTTACAAGTACAAACCCACAATGTAAACAGGTTAGTTTTGGGTAAGGAGAGTGTGCTTCCCGGTTCTTTTAAAGACGAGTCTATCTTGGGCTACTTAAACCCAGAAATTTTGGTCTGTCTGTATGTCGGTATGTCTGTCTGTGACTCCATTCAGCCACCCGGCCAAACTAAAATTGATATTGCGCAATAGTCTTATATACTCACAGCCACATGTAAATGTCTAAGCCCGGTTTATATGTTCATACTTGTCAACTTTGTTGAACAAGAACAAGACATTACGCAAATATAAGACAGGGAATTAGTACACAAGGGATATTTACAGTGTTCCCTTATTAAAAAATTCATGGATGCTTGGTTTTTCTATAGCAAATGATATTCTACATCTACTGCAGAAAACCGCCGCCTCCTGGCGGCATATGAAAAATCACGTGGCAACAGCAACGAAAGGTTCCACCAGCTAGGTTCCATGGTCTGCTTGGAACGCACGTGGAGCACGGCCACGCGGTTGTATAAACCTTCTAGTCGGCCGCCTCCATTCACGCGCGTCTCCGGCGTACTGCAGCGCTGGCATCGAGGAACCCGGCCTGTAGCAGTGGAACGCGGTAAATTCAAATCGCCTTGCGCAAATCTTTAGTGTGTTTACCTATGAATGAGCGCGACGGTACAGGAACAGCATGAGGGGTGAGCGGGAAAGCAAAGGGGGGAATTTCCTGGGCAAATGTCTACAAAGACTCTCGTCTTTTGATGACATTTGCACCGAAAGGAGCAGATACGCGGCCAATTTTTTTGCAGTATATATATGTTACCAGTGCCCGGACACCTTAACTGAGCGCGTAAATTGCCGCCGTGAAAGTTGTAGCAGATGATTTGTTACGAAAACACGAACGAAAACACCGCGAAGGCGATCGATGTTTTCATAGGCACGCGTATAAAACCTTTCTGAGCTTTTCAAACAATTCATTATTTGAAATGTTTGCAAAATAAGAGCATTTAATGAGTTTCCCCCCAAATTTTACATCATTGTTAACCACCAGCTTGGGCTGCAGAATATTAGGTATAGGCCTCCTGGCTAACTTTCGTTAAAAAGAACACGCTTTATTCTTTATTTCTTTAGGTTTAAAACAGCGTGTTTTACTTTATAATGATATAATTACACACCCTTCTTTGCGTTTTTCTGGCATTGTATTTAAATTGACGGCCACTAAAACATTTCAATCCAAGCCAATGATGAAACTAAGGCGAGTGCACGGTATAATTGCGGCCCGTGACGATACAGACGGCCTTGATGTGAGCCGCATAGAGGGTAGCGGCAGATTCCTGTCTAGTGTATATAGTAAGAAGCTCTATGCTTGCTGCATGTTTACTGTGCCTTGGTTGCAAAGAACGTGATCTCTAGCTGTTCAGTGCTTTGCAGATAACCTCATGATTGCGTCAACATTTTTGGTGAAAACCACGATGCGGAACGCCTCGCCGACTAAGCGCATTCAAAGGCAGTGCCGTAGTGAACGGCCGCCAGTGCTGGCTAAAGTGCTGCCGATGAAGGGACTTCACTGCTGGCGTACCGGCTTGCCGGTTGGCGTTCTCGCGTGCAAGTCACGTCTGGTCCCCGCCAACGGCCTTTTTTTCAGTTTCGGTTTCGAAAACGTCAATTGTCACAAGCCACCTCTGTCCCTCTCGTGCCTATTTCAAACGCAGTGTTTTGTAGTTGCCGCTATTTTAGGGGCGAAGCCCCTTAGTGGCTCGGGCTGTCGGCGTCTCATGTCGTAGTCGTATCAGGTCGTAGCCGTCTCATGTCGTCGTAGCATCATGTAGTCATGGTACTAAAACACCGGGACACTCGTTTTCCAACGCCTCGCGCTAGAACGTAACTCGTACTAAGGGAACCCACCGGGGCACTCGTTTTCCAACGCCTCGCGCTAGGACGCTTCGTGCTTCAAAGACAATAGACTTAAAGCAAAGCTGCGTACCTCTACACCCCAATGGTGTCATCTCCGTGGGCAAAAATTCCAAGGCGTCAGGAATACACTTATACACTGCATGCTTCGCCCCTGCCAAGGTTTCACGTCAGTCGAGATGGCCCGAGATTTTTTATGTAAACTTTAACAGTATATTTACGTTTTCGATGAGTAGAGTTGGCCTAAATTAAAGCATGCAACTTTGTGTCCTCTACTTCCTATACTTAAATTTCGGGTTTAGAAAAAAGAGTTAGGTTTGTTTTTTTGTGTTTTACGCGAACGTTAAAATAAAAGTCAGATTTCAATAAAAGGAGAATGAGTGTCTTCGCGTCGTCAGAAGGGAAAGGTTGGTGTTTCGTTAAAATGCAACAAAGCTGGGAAAAGTTCTGGCTTTATAAAGAACTGGCGAAAAGATCACGTGGGACATGTTGCGGGAGCTCACGAAGTGCGCACTGGCTTGAAGCGGCGGCTGGCCAGGCAGCCGGACGGACGCACGGTCGGACAGACATACCGATCAAATTTTTAGCGTTTAGGCAGCCCAAGAAGGACTGTCATATCTAAAAAAGATCACAAACATTACAGGGCTGCAGCCTTCTCCGTCTTTTATAGGAGCAAACAAACAGAAACAGAAATAAAAACCGCCCGTCTGGTGCCAAACCTTGCACTCCTCATTATGTAAAGCAGCTTCTGTAAATGATCACTGAAACGCTTCGTTGCACGTGGTGTTGATATGTGACCGAAGGCACGACTCACAACACGAAAGGAGCGCGCAGTCAGGGGAGGAACGAAAGCGATGGGATGCAAATAGCAGCACGGGAGATTAAGCTGATCGAGCGGACCGCATAAGACACAGAGCCAGAACAAGTGCAGCGGCCTATGGCGCCGCATTTTTTCTGTGGCCTGAATCGGCTAGGAGTGTGTGATTTTCCCTTCTTATCTGTGTCTCGTTTCTGACACATGATCCTAGGAAAACGTTCAGACACGCTTTATTACGGATGTCTCCGGGTATTATTTTGACAAGGGGCTCATTATTTGGGACAACTTCAGGAACGGGCGTTTGCGACGCAGATGCACCTACGGGAAAACAGCCTATCACGGCGAAGCGCGTTCACACGAATATTTGTCGTTTTCTGTTACATTTTAAGGAAGATGGTCTTTCTTGAGTTACTTATACGCGAAAACGCTGGTATGTCTGTCTGTCTGTCTGTCCATTGTTATGACCGGGTTGTGGACCCGGCACACCCAAGCGCAGACCTTGGCGCTAATTAGCGCGTTCGTCGGCATCGGCTCGTGCTACGTGTCAATCCGCATTGAATAGCAGTTCATCAACCCTGCGTGAATCATGCCCCTTCACCTCTGAGTTTCATCAGCGGAAACGAGCAGGCGAGTCCGGGCACACGACTCCTTGAGCCATCCCCATACGGGCGATTCTCATGAAATCGCAGGTACACCTAGGTATTGAAGTGCGTCCTTCTCCCAAGTAATGCCAGCAAATAAGGAGGGCTTCGCACCCCATTCCCCAAACCAAAATGTGTTTTTTTTCCATATTCACAGCCGCTCCAGATGCGTCACAAAACTGCCTGGTCAGATTAAGGGCTTCTTGAACGCTTTTTTTTATGAACACAAAAATAGGCAATGTCATCCGCGTAAGCAAGGACCTTAACCTCGCAGGATAGCGAGGAAAAAACCCCGTACTCTTTGACTCTGCTGAATACTAAGGCCCAGAGGTTCGACGTATAAGGCGAACAACAAGGGAGAAAAGGCGCAGCCCTGTCTAACAGACGACTTAATCGAAACTGGCTCAGACAGAACGCGGTTGACGACCAGTTGTGTGGTGCACTGTTTGTAACAAAGCTGAATGCCTTTTAACAATATATCCCCTAAATTTGCCGCTGCCAATGGTGCGAATAGAAAGTCATGAGAAACGCGATCAAATGCTTTTAAAAGGTCAATTTGGATAAGGGCCACCTGATCTGCTGAATCAGACACACATTCCAATATTGAACGGCCAACATCTATGTTTGTTTGAATGCTTCTACTTCGAATACCGCGAGTTTGGTGAGGTCCTACTAAACTAGTGATGACAAGTTGAAGGCGCCTAGATAGAATTTTTGCAAGAATTTTATAATCTTCATTGCAGAGAGATATTGGCCGATAGCCGTCAATCGATTTCAGCTTTTGTTCATCTTGCGTTTTCGGAATTAAAACTGTGTGCCCTAAATAAAAGGTTGGCGGCAAAACATCATGCTCGTATGCTGCTGTGAATATATCTGCTGCTCTGTTAGACATATACACTACGAGACCAAGCGGTTCTGAGATAATATTGAGGGCCACATGCACGTGGACATAGCTTCACACCTGCCCCTAGATGGTGCCATGCGTCGCTTGGCTGCGAAGAAGCTTGCGGGGAAGAAGCCACTGAACTGGGGTTAGAGTTTAGCACAGGAAAGTCGGGAGTTCTGGTTTTTAATGACGACGCCCGTCATTAACAAGCAACAATGCTGTGAGTAACGGAATACAAATATCTTGACATATGGATAAACGAAGGTCAGGCGTATCTAAAAACTCATGAGGAGCATTTAAGAATGAAAGGCAAAAGAAACGCCTCTATCATGAAGCACAGAGCACTGTGGGGATATAACAGATATGAAGTAGTGAGAGGAATCCTGAAGGGAGCAATGGTACCAGCACTCACCTTTTCAAACGCAGTTGTGTGTGTCAAATCAGAGATTCAATCAGGGCTAGAAGTAAATCAGAGGGCGGTAGGTCGATTGGCATTAGGAGTACGCAATAAAACAGCAAATGAGGCAGTGCAGGGAGACATGGGATGGGCATCCTTCGAAGTGAGAGAAGCACAGAGCAAAATATGTTTTGAAGAACGACTCAGAAATATTGATGACCAGAGATGGGCGGCCAAAGTGTTACGGTATCTTTACATGAAAAGCATGGACACACAGTGGAGGAAAAGAAGCAGAAGGCTCAGGACAAAGTATATGAAACCTGGAAGTGCAGGGGAAAAGACTAAGGCAATAAAAAATGAAGTGAAAGAATAAGAGACAATGACCTGGAAAAAAAGAATGGACGCGAAGAAGTGCTTAGATATCTACAGAATCGGGAAGCAGGAGATCACAAGGGAAAAATTCTTCGATAATACCGAAGGGAGTGCATTGCTTTTTGAAGCCCGGGCAGGTTGCTTGCGGACAAAAACGCTTATCAGCGAGCCGGTACAGGAAGAACTATGCGCAGGCTGCGGAAAGGAGCTGCAGAAACCATGCGATATATATAGCGGAGTGCAAAAGTATCCGTCCAATCCTCAGTCAGGGAGCCATCCAGCTTCCGGAGGCCCTTGGTTTTAAGGTTAGCGGAAAAGTGAATTGGACAGCAGTAGAGGTTAGTAAAAGAAGGTTGGAATGTTGGTGGGAAAAGAGCAGAGAACAATCTGGGAAGAGATGCGAACAAAGAAGTCAGACTAGCACAAAAATTTCGTAAAAGTATTTTCTTCTTATTTTTGTATTATTTTTTATTTATTTTGTTTGTAGTTTTGGCGAGGTGATTGTACAGTGGCGTTGTAACTAAGGCCGTTGTGCAACACCACCCCGTTGCAAAGGGGAAGCCGCTAAGCATCATCATCACCTGTGCTGACTAGGAAACGCCTATACGCATCCGGGCCGCCACTTGCCGCGCTTGCGCAGCACGGTGTTGCTGCGACGCACGAGCCATCGGTTCCATACCCGGCCACCCCTTGCATGATCATCAAGTGGTCCGGACCACCAAGTGTCGCGCTTGCGCAGCACGGCTCTCCACGAGCCACGCGAAACTGCTCAACCTCGGCTAGTGTAGCTCACGCTACAAAAACGAGGTTCCAATGTATACAAACGCAAAACACAAGTACCGTAATGCGCTCCACGAGGCCGGTGCGTGCTGTTGTCGGAGAGAGGGAGGAAAAGGAGGAGTCTTTTGCAGCGCAGGTACAGGGAACAAGTATTCTATAAAAACGTGTTACCGTGCCATTTTTTCAACCAATTAGCGGACAATCTTTCGCACTCTCCAGCCCAACCTGAATCTGAATCCGCCCCTAGCCCTTTTCCTAGTGATCCACGCTCCCGCCTTTTAGCCATGAAATCTCTTCTGAGAAGGGACACACATGCCCTAATTCCCCCGTGTGTCTGCTCCCTCCCCCCTAATCTTTCCCGGGTGGAGGAAGTTTCTCTCAGGAGGCTTCGGGCTGGGGTGGCTCTCACACCTTCAGTCACCTCGACTTGGAGACCCGCACCAGAAGACCCATGAACATTACCCAAGTGTCCGGCTTCGGCGGCTGAAGCTGATGTCAATCATCTCTTGTGGACGTGTACAGGAACCAGAACAGCTCGGGACAGTGCGCTAAGAGTGGTTGGTCTTCGGTGGGATAAACCGGGGGACTTCAACCGGTGGGTGTACGAAGACCGCTACTGCAGGTTGCTGCTGAACTTTTAAATGCAGAGCATTTCAGTAACTCACGATGTCGCCCGCGTTGACGTCCGTAGTCCCTACTATATAAAAAAATACTATCCGGCGCCCGGTTTCGATCCCTCGACCCTGCGGGCGGAACGCAATGTACATGGTGCTCTGCCCACTGCGCCACAAAGCCGACACAGAGTGGGACGCTACGAACGCGCCTTATATCGTTGACTCATTCAAATTACTGCTGAAGAGTGCTCTCTCGTCAGCAGTAGCCACAAGTGCAACAACATTAACGTAACGCAAACTACTTAACGTCGCGCACCCCCGGAAATGCTCTGCATTTGATCGTGCCCCTCGCGAGGGGGACGTTTCACTGCGTCTTCTCTCGGTCGCGGGACCCGTGGCGCCATCTGGCGGAGGCGTGGCACAACTCGTAGCACTTTGAAAAGATGCGGCGCCAGCCAGCTGTGCGTGTGCGTGCCGCACTTGTACAAATGGCGAGTGCATTGGCTGTCCACTGAGCAAAGCATTCTTCTTTCCCGTTCGAAAGTGAGCACATTCATTCAGGTTCATTCGTCCTAAATTTTTTACACGAGACCGGACTCCATGCCTACCTTTAGACTTGTACAGGGTCATCAATTTCCTGACTACCTGTGCTTTTGTACCCGTTCTGTTTATTCTACCTAATGTCTTATTTTTTCTTTATATGCCGCGTGGCAAAAATGCGAAATAAAAAAAAAAGTATTCTATAAAAAACTCCCACCTCCCCTCGCGGGAACCCCTGTGTAGATGCGACGCATAGGGGGTTCACGTTGCAGCGTTGGACAGCGGAGGAACGGCGCTGGAACGATGGAGCGGAGCGGCGCAGGCAACGCGTTTTATAGCGCGCATAACGGTGAGGGGACGCGCCGGCGCCAGTGTGTCTGCCGCGGCTATGACGCAACACAATCCACTTTAATCCAATCCAATCCAATCCAAGCCAGGCCAAGCCAAGCCAATCCAATTGAATCCAATCCAGTGCCCCTCGCGAGAGAGTGTTCGCTATCGGAGAGGAGAGGGGGTGAGCGGCGGAGGGCGCAGCTCGCGCGGCGAGGAGAATGGGGGAGGGGCGGACGCCGACGACAACGCCGACGACGCCGGATGTAGGGACAAGGCGAGTGAATGAGATGCAGTCGCATCTAAAAATAGCGCAGGCGGGGGAAGCATCAGCCGCCGCCACTGACAACGGCCGTTCGAAGGGGTTCTGGCCAAGCCGTATTTTCGGAGGCGCATGAAGCAAGTGGTCCTCCCCTTTCATCATTCGTGCTATATGTTGGTAAGCATCTCGGTGCGCGGTCGTGCTGTGCGCTATCGAAGCTCGCGCGCCGTGTCTGCCACGCACACACATAGCCGATGTGTAACAGGCCGTATTATTTCGCCTCTCAGGTGCCGCCACCCTCTCCTTCGCCTACGCAGGTTTTCATTGTCTGGTCGCTCGCCCGCGCTTGCCGCAATGGGCCGTTTCGCCTCCTATATACACTTTTTTTCTCCGTGGATGGTATATATGATCGCTGCATAAAGTATTTTCGAATTATGGTTTCTCTGCAGTCTTGTTATCGTCAACGGCTATCATAAGTGAGAACTAAATGGCTCATGAATGCACTTCAAAGTGTTTTGCTAACTCATGACTGGGAATTTTGTCTCGCAAGTACTTCGCCGGCCTGGCTCAACGTAGCGTCCATTTGCTAACCTTAGGGCAAGTGTAAGAACACCCGTAGTGCGAAAGCAGAACACCAGCTGTTTTGAAACTTCATGTAGGAAAAATGGGAGGCGAAAAGCAAAAACGCCCGTGTGTACGAGATTTCGGCGCACGTTAAAGATCCCCAGGTGGTGAAAATTAATCCGGAGCCCTCCACTACGGCGCGCCTCATCGCCTACGTTGCGTCGGCGCGTTAAGTCCTACAATCAATCAATCAGGAAAAATAGGGGGATGCGGTTGAACGCCAAAGCCACAACTGGGTAATGATGCGCGCCGAAGTGGAGGACTCAAAACACGGGCGTTTTTGTTTTAAAGCAAAGCTTTCTACCTCTACCCCCCAAGGGTTCTTTCGCGACCGTTGGTGTCACCAGAAAACTCCAGCGAAGAAATAAAAGAATTCACTGGCACCGCCGGGAATCGAACCTGGAACTAATAGACTAACAAAGCGAGAGCCCGTTGTCGTACCGATTTAGCTACGAGCCCACTTTAAGACGGGGAAGACAGGTGGTGCACTCACCAAGCACATCTACGGGTTTACCCCCTGCCTTCTCTCTGAATGCCACGTGAAAGCGTCACACGACCACTCACGCCCGTCTAGCGGCCCTGTGCGCACCTTGCTCATGTGCTAAGAGTTACAAAAATAAAAGGAAGCTCACACCAATCCATGGAATCTCACTTTTAGTACACCAATGTGCTAAAGCCTGTGGCCTCCAGTGTTCACGTAAAAAATCACAGCTCCTTGTCGTCCGCCCTCACGGCAAATCAAGGAATACATTCAAATACTCTTTGATGACCAGGCCATCACTCCAAACCCCAGAATCAAGATCCTGGGCCTACATTTCCAGGCCAACACCAAGAGTGACGTCTCCTTGCAGCGCCTCAAAAACAGAATTAGTCTAATCATACACATGGTCAGGCGAGTTGCCACCAAGAAGCGAGGCCTAAAGGAATCCGGTACCTTTCGATGAATTTAAGCTTTTGTCCTCTCGAGAGTTACTTACGACAAACCCCTATCTTCTCGACAAGGAAGACATAGAGATGCTTTATATAATGATTAGAAAGGTGGTTGAGCAGGCCATTGGTCTTCTCATGAGTGCGTCCACACTGAGGCTGCTTAGCACGGGCTCCACAAAACGGTGGAAGAGCTAATAGAAGGCCATCTTTCTAACCAGAAGGTCCGGCTCAGAACTGCGGTGGGTAACCGCATGCTCACCAGATTGGCTGGGCAGCCCAGAATGTCACTCCGCTTGACGTACTCCCAGACTCTTGGCGACTGAAACTAAAGATGCTCCCTTTGCTTAGAAATATGAACCCCTCACATTACGAGGGTCAACGAAAAGCACAGGCTCAAGCGCTAAACACCACCCTCGGTGGGGCTCATGCAGTTATCTACACAGACTTCTCCAAACATCGAGGGCAGCAACACGCCATCATCGTGGCTATCTCCAGAACCAACCTTCTTGCGTGTACCTCGCTTAGGACCCAACAAATGACGGCAGCAGAAGAGGCAGCCATCACCTTGGCTCTCACTCAACCAGGGGTTCGGAGGGTAGTCACCGATTCCCAGCAAGCCTACTGGAATTGCCAGTCGGGTTGTGTGTCCTGACCTGCACTGTGAGTGCTAAAAAACCACTCCCCAAACGGTTCCATTCAGCTCATCTGGACACAGCCTGACGCTTCAATGGAGAACAACAAATACGTCCACCCAACAAGCCTGCACTTTTACCTCCCGTGCTATGGAGCTGCACGAGGACAGTCACCCGCTTGTCACGTCCAGGGAGATAATCCAGCATTATCGCCTTCTGAGACAGACCGTACTTTCGCCTTACCCTGACCTTTCCAGAGAACAACAAACTATCCTACGGCTCATACAATCCGGGCTGCTTCCCACAGCCTACGCGTCTTCACGTAATGCATCCGAATCGCTACGACGCTGAATGTAAAGTTTTCTCAGAAGTAGGAATACTCCGCCCCGTAATCGGGGTGTGCGACTTTAGCCCTGAGCACCCTCCTCTCTTTCCGTCAACTACCCAACGAGAGCAATGGGAGATGCTGCTGTCCAGGCCCTCTCTACCTACCCAGCTTCAGCGGGTGGACAGAACACAGGCCGCGCGGACTGCATATGGGCCCCACAGAAGAAGGAATCACTCCGCAGGGCTGCACTCTGGGCCGTTCAGAAATCTGAACAGAAGTATTTCTTCCTCCTCCTTCTCAGCCGCAAGTCTCGTCGCCTTCGTCCGCGGCGCAGAGACGGAGAAGTCAGATCGTCTAACACCGGGTTGGAGCTTACTTTGATTTTATAAAAAAAAGTTTCCACTCTTGTGCTACACCAATACAACTCAACCAAACACCGTTCATGCATCATGCATTGATTTAACCTTACTAAGAATATCTCTCTGAAGTAATAAATGGTGTGGTTAAGTGCATTTCACTTCTCTCTGGTTTTACTATTTGTAGAGCGACGTGAGTGAATTTAAGTGACGTCGCATGGGTAATCGTTATGGGTGCTGTTTACAGCTTTGCTTTCCAACCACATTCACGGGGTGGATTGGCGCGATTTTTTTTCGCCTTCATCAGAAAAGCGGCAGCCGCCGATGTCACAGTTAAGAGTAATTAAGACCATACACCAAAATTACCTGCGTTTTATACTGTATTATGACAAACCCCTACGAGTTTCTTTTTTTGAGCTAGACAGAAGTAATCTTAGGCTCGAATCCCGTGTTCGTGCCTGACCCGTTTGATTGCCAGCAATACTTTATGCAACTTCGTGTGCAATACAACACTGATAATCGACCGAAAGGGTCGAAAAAAAAATGTACTGTCGTCTTTAATCAACAGTCATACCACCTTTTTCAATACTTGTATACGGGTCAAGATCACAAGTCGGTCGCAAAAATGGAGGAGTGGGGGAGGCGCCGGATGATTCCTCATGGGCCCCCTCCTGGAGCTTTTCCTTCGCGGTATCACAACCTTCTTCTGCTATCACCGCTCACTTGCTTGTACGACCGCAAGCGCTAATGTACGAACCATCAGGTTACATCACGACGAACGTCCCGCGCGACGAATCATCACGGACGTTCCTCTGTTACGAACGGCCTATGAAGAAACGCTTGCGACGAATGACTGGTGTGTCCCGTCGAGCACTCTGATTTGCATGAATTGTTTACTGGCATCAGTCCTTATTTTTCCAACCTCGTGTGTGGCTCAAGGACACGCAAGAAGTCCGGAACAGTTGAGGGGGGGGGGGGGGGCGGTGCTAAGTTGGCTTCAAGCTCAGTCCACTTCCAGGAGGTTTCCTTGTGTCCTATGTTTCCTTCTCTTGCTAAATCTTTTGGCACTCCCCTTTATATTGCGCCAATGGAATAGAACAAACCATTAGGCTACTTTGTGGCTAACGCTCCGTGACGAATCATCCCGTCACGAATGTGCTTCGTTGCGAGGAATGTGCGCTGTTACCAACCGGCCTATGACGAAACGCTATGCGATGAATGCGGTGCATACCCCTCCCCTTGCCCGCCTTGATTCGAATAATTGTTTAGTGGTATCGCACTAAATTTTCCACCCTCGCGTGAGGCTCAAGGACACTCAAGAGGGCCGGTACAGTGGGGAGGGGGGCTCCGGAGGATTAAACGTCATCCCTATTCCAGGCTGTTTTATTTTGTTGCTGCACCCCCTTTTCATATCTCCTCTGCCTGCTTCCCGCTCGCTCTATTGCTGGATGTTTTCGTTTTCTCACTCCCGTTTATCTGGTACCTACACAACCGAACAATCGGGCATGCTTCGTGGCGACACTCTGCGTGACGAATCACCCCTTCGCGGAGGTTCCCCTGTGCATACTGGCCTATGTTGAAACTCTATGTGAAGAAGGGGTTGTGTCTCAAAGCAACAACAAAAACTCAAGCGCGAAGTTCTTTTGAAGTGGCATTCTTCACATCAAAAAAAAAAAAAAGAAGAAGACGAGGACACCAAAGCTCTTTTTGTGATGTACCGAATGCGAAATTCGTCCACAATTGCTAAATGTAATTATCAATATCGCAATTTTCCTCTGCGTCCTTTTCTACTTCTTTCCGTTACTCTGAATAAGAGTCGTAACCTGTCACCCTTGTTAGGCCTATATGTAAGCTTGACGACACGTAGCCGCAATGCTGCGCCATACGAAGTGTCAAGCGCCGTTACATTCCTTGTACTTGAAGCTGCGGGCACCGGTTGACGAAGCGGGAACCGCATGGCGCGTTTCTGCATGTTAAGGAAGCGGGTCAACGCGGCGCGCGCGTTTTTCTGACGACTGCGCCGGCGGTTTCTGTCGACGGCTGTTTCTGTGTTTGATGGAAAACGACGCACGACGCGCGCGCGGCTGTGGGAGGTGCCTGGGTACTCGCGCCAATTGGGAGAAGCGCGCCTAAAGACAGTGGTTTCCAAGCGTTCAGAGCAGGGATGTTTAGGCTTACCCCCGTGGCACACATTTGATTTGCGCTTTCATGACAATTTATAGTGCAAGTTTCGCGTGCATGGGGGCTGCATGGTGGCAGCAGTACTAATGTCAAGCCAAAGCATACCTTCGTTGTCATCGCCAAGCAAAGAGCACATTCAGTGGGAACGTACTATGCTGTTCCCCTAATTGCAACTTCTATGGTTACCATACTCAAATTACTCACGCAGATTTCGGTATATGTCTCTAACACACTGTTACAATGTTAGATGAAGTACAGAGTCACCACGCGGCGCTTATAGTTTCAGTTCAGCTGGGTCCCGCCTGGCTGCCGCGGCAAGGGGCCACATCAGTGAAATAAACACCGGTTCGTTCCATGGGATGACGGTTTGGCATGTTCCTGTGTTTCTTTGCCTTTCACGGACCCGATTTCCTACTTCTGTTTGCAGTAGTTCACGACCACCGCTTGACCACCCATATTTCTACCAACTGGCGACAAGGGTGGGATGTGTTCTGCCATCTCCATCTTTTGCGCCAGGACTGCCCCTATACCATAAGGCGATGCGTCGCAACTGAGGACTGGCAGGGCTGAAATACACAAGGATTGAAGCAAACGTCACCACCTTCTTACTGGCAGTGAATGCGTCTTGTTGCTCCTGTGCTCACCCACGCTTCTTTCCATCACAAGGGAGCAAGTGCAGCGGACTGAGGACTGGAGAAAGATTGGGCAACAAGCGCCTATAACAACAGAATTGAAAGATGGGCGAGCTGGTGCTTTTACACTTCAACGAGCCTATAGTTCTAAGAAAATAATGACAGCCTATGGGCATGCATAACAACAGCCACATTGTCAATGTTCGGAGATAGGCCTTCCTTGCTGATGATGTGCCTCAGATACTGAACTTGTGACAAAGAGAAGCGGCACTTTCAGGTTCCAACTTGGGGCCAGATTCTAAACATTTTCCGAGCATAGCAGAGAAATTGCGAAAGTGCTCGGCGTCGTTTGTACCTGGTGACGAGAATGTCGTCGAAGTAAACTGGTACGTGTGAAAATTCTCTAAGGAAGTTCTCCATCTCCCGCTGAAATATGGCAAAAGCATATGGGGCACCAAAAAAGCAGCTGGGTGCGTTGAAACAACCCCGTGTGCGTCAAAATGGTGGGCGTATACTTTAATAGCTTCGTCAAGGACAACTGGTTGGTACGCGGTTGCAAGAACGATTTTGTGTATTTCCCGCCTCCAGCAAGCATGGTTCAAATATCTTCGATGCTTGGAATTGGGTACTGTTGCACTGTTGCACTGGGTTAATTGGTGACACCAAAGTCTGCAGAGAATCACATTCGTCCGTCGTTCTTGGTGTCAGGAAAAATAAGTGCAGCCCACTTTGCTGTCGTTACCGAAACAAGGATGAAATCTCTTCTTAATCTTTGAATTTCTCGTAGGACACTATCCGTCAAAACATATGAAAGTGGGCGTGATTTAAACAACCGGGGCATCTCAAGGAACATGTAGTCAAGCTTTAGTAGCATTGAACAGGCCTTCTTCAAACACTTGGTAGTTTCAGGCCTTAATTCTTCCAACACTTCGTAGTCTTTGACCAGGCGTTTGATGCCAGAAAGTTCATGGATGTTCACTTCAAAGTCGGACCTATTGGAGAGTGAGCGGTCCGTCTTTGGCCAGAAAATAGGGTAGTCCAGCCTCCTTGTCATGAAACCTCACACTGACATAAGCTTTGCCTTGAGCTTTTTCCAGTTCTCCAGAATAGCTTCGCAAAAGCGCTTGTGATGGCTACACAGGAACCTAAGGCAAGAGCTGTAGAACACGTGACCTGGCCATGATGGAGAAGCTTGCACCGGTGTCCACTTCCATGAGGAGTGGCTTGACACAAACGTGTAAGGTGACAGCAAAAGGCTGAGGCAGCGTGGCGTAGTCAACTAGTCACGGGTCGAGAACTTTCTAAGACTAAGCTGTAGCTGCGTCTTCACCGCGGAGGGTACTCACTTGATGACGGCTGCTCGGTGACGGTGATCTTTAGGCCATGAACGAACGCGGCTTGATAGGGCTGTTACTACGGGCTCGGCAGTCCTTTCGCTTCGTATTGCATGCTTTCGTCGCGCGACCTCATTTGTAACAGTAACTGCAGACAGTCTACACGTGCTTGCATTTGGATGCAAACTGTCCATCCCTGCAGAGGTTGCAGGTGACGCCCCGCGAGCCTTACGAGGCACTGTGAGTCGGGAAAACGCGACTATAGTGTTAACCTGGGCTGTCTTCCCTCTGTCCTTTTTTTGCGGCTTCGATTGCTGGGGCGGTCATCATGGCGTTGCCGAAGGTGAGTTCAGCAGTCTTGTTTAGACATCGAGTTGTTTACACTGCGCACGATACGGTCGCGGAGCCTGTTATCAAGTTAGAACCAAAATTGCAATACTCGGAAGGGATGCCGTGGAACTGCTGATGGATTTGCCTTCGACGTGAACGCGCGGGAAGAAGCGGGTTGACTTCAAACAGTAAAGTGGTTTCCGAGAACCAAAACAGTTTCATCTAGCGTCTTATCAATAGGTTTAGCGGGCTTGACTGAATTGCGGAGTAGCGCATACGTTTTCTGTCCGCAGCGGATCAAGAAAATGGATGTTCACTTGTCCGGGCGACATCATTAACCAAGACAGAGCCAATCACCTCCTCCCTCGAATGGATCGAGAGAGAGAGAAAAAAATGGCCGCGTATCTGCTCCTTTCGTTGCAAATGTCGTCAAAAGACGATAGTCTTTGTAGACAGTTGCCCAGGAAATTCCCCCCTTTGATTTCCCGCTCACCCCTCATGCTGTTCCTGTACCGTCGCGCTCATTACGAGGTAAACACACTAAAGGTTTGCGCAAGGCGATTTGAATTTACCGCCTTCCACTGCTACAGGCCGGGTTCCTCGATGCCAGCGCTGCAGTACGGCGGAGACGCGCGTGAATGGAGGCGGCCGCCTAGAAGGTTTATACAACCGCGTGGACGTGATCCACGTGCGTTCCAAGCAGACCGTGGAACCTAGCTGGTGGAACCTTTCGTTGCTGTTGCCGCGTGATTTTTCATATGCCGCCAGGAGGCGGCGGTTTTCTGCAGTAGATGTAGAATATCATTTGCTATAGAAAAACCAAGCATCCATGAATTTTTTTAATAAAGGAACACTGTAAATATCCCTTGTGTACTAATTTCCTGTCTTATATTTGCGTAATGTCTTGTTCTTGTTCAACAAAGTTGACAAGTATGAACATATAAACCGGGCTTAGACATTTACATGTGGCTTTGAGTATATAAGACTACTGCGCAATATCAATTTTAGTTTGGCCCGGTGGCTGAATGGAGTCACAGACAGACATACAGACATACAGACAGACCAAAATTTCTGGGTTTAAGTAGCCCAAGAAAGACTATCGTCTTTAAAAACTTCTCTATTTGGCAGAGCGTTGTGGGAGTGGAGCCTTTTTACAGGTAGCCATGTGCCGTCCTTGATGCTACCGCTCTCTCATCCAGCAGGAGCTGATCGCAAAAGAGTGAGCTGGGCAGCAGCGTCTCCCACTGCTCGGGGGAATAGGGAGGGGATGGAGGGGGCAAATCAGGGTTCTGGGTGCAAAAAAAACTCCCACCTCCCCTCGCGGGAACCCCTGTGTAGATGCGACGCATAGGCGGAGCGGCGAAGCGACCGTGTTTTATAGCGCGCATAACGTTGAGGGGACTGCGTAAGCCGGTCCCAGTCGATGACGACGTTGGCGTACTTGTAAAGCGGCGTGGACTCTAGGTGTTTGAGCCAAGCGTGGATGTTGCTTCGCCGGAGAACGGCACACCGGTTATATGCGCAGCGCGCCCGAAGGAGAGGAAACCGCGGAAGAGAGAGTACTGCACATGCGCCGGCCCCAGCGCGTCTGCCGCGGCTATGACACCAAGTGCCGCGGCTATGACGCCAACACAATCCACTTTAATCCGATCCAAATCCAAGCCAAGCCAAGCCAAGCCAAGCCAAGCCAAGCCAAGCCAATCCAATACAATCCAATCCCAGCCGATCCAATCGAATCCAATCCAATGCCCCTCGCGAGAGAGTGTTCGCTATCGGAGAGGAGAGGGGGTGAGCGGCGGAGAGCGCAGCTGGCGCGGCGAGGAGAATGGGGGAGGGGTGGACAACGCCGACGACGACGACAACGACGACGACGCCGGAGGGACAAGGCGAGTGAATCAGATGCTCTGCATCTAATAAAGGATGATGTGCCTAAGTGTTCCTGATTGCGTACAAAATTTGCATTGTGCTTCGTGTTGATTTGGAAACATAAGGTGCATCAGTATGGGTGGGGATACGTGTTTGTTTGCACAAGTCTGAGTGTAGTTTCTCGTGTCTTTGTTAGTTGTGGGTGGGGCAATGGAAGTATTCTGCGACGGAGTCTGTAGTGCTCTGTAATTTCCTGGTACGTCGTGAGTGGCATAGGTTCATGTGAGTCCTCCGCGGCCTCGACGAAACCTCGGGCCTTGACGTGGGCTTGATTTTTGCCCTCCATGCAGGAGTGGGCCGCCGCCCACACCACTTCGACTACCCTGTCTGGTGGCTTGCTTAACAGATTTGGCATGTGAACGATAGCTGGAGAAATGCGGAAATGAAAATTCGCGTAAAACTTCTTTTTATCTTCGTTGCCAGTTGATACAAGTACGGATGACCGGGAAATGGTCGGGGACTACCGCGGAACGCAACAGGCCGCCAGGCCCGCGAAGTACACAGGAACAATCGAGGGCCACAGTGAAATTGCTAGGCCTACCTTTAGTTAGCCAGAGCCGTTTGTGGCGTTGGGTATAGACTTCGAGCCGCAAACTTGCGCCTCGAGGATTCACAAAATCTACTCTCCGCGAATAATGTGCCGTACGCTCAACTCGCGAACACTTCGGGCCGCGATAGAAAAGGGCTTTACAGTTAGCCCGTTCTTAATCATTACGAGCAAGCGCTCGGCGTATTTCACTGACGGCACCACGGCGTGCATAAAGATTGCGTCCCTATGATTACCACTCACGTCGAGACTCTGACGTTTCCTCTCTTGTGCAAGTGGAAGGCGCCGTTTATCAAACTTGCACCCCGGAAATGATATCTCGTCTTGAGCGCATCAGTGCAGCTGCCGTGTGTTAAAAGAGGCGCAACGGGCCTCTATCTCCTTCTACCCCAACGCCCAACAATCAATTTATTCTTCTCGCATACGGGCGCGGCGTTTCCGTCAGCCGTCGGTGAGAGCTTTTGCCGTTAAGCGTAAGTGCCGGTGAGGCAAGCGAGACGTGCCTCGACACCAACGCTTCAAAGGGAGACCCAGTCCCTCACACGTCACTGGATGATCGATAATGGAATTGCACCCTTTTGAGTTACCTAAAGGGCAACCAGCTCTTTTTAGGTGGGTGTAGCTAGTGGACCGAACGCTCGACTTGGAAGGGGCACTGTGCAGTGGCTTCTAGGCTTTTTAATCTCTCTAGGATACCGCGAGGCACAGCTATGCGCTTTAATAACTCAGACGCAACAGTGCATGTTGCTTTCTAAAACTTCGTTCAAGCAAGAATATCAAACACAATGTAGCACTGTACCAGACAAGTGCAAGGCAATACCAGCATAGACCGGCGCGTACTGGTTTTGTTGCGGCGTTCGTCTTGTGTGGTACTTTGTCTTCGCTGGTTAATTGTCAATAAGCTAAAAAACTCTGCGTTGCGATGTTTGTGTAATGCCAGGAATATTTCGCATGCCACAATATACAGTACGGATTAATATTACCATAGCCAAGCACAGCCATCGTCCATGTGCTACTCTTTCGGGCCGAGTTATCAGCGCATGCGAAAGACCCCACGTGGTTCGTCCTAATAATGCTGATGCCGCTTCGGCTCGTGGAACCTTTTCCTGCCCTTCGTAATACGGATGGCTCCTTTTGCGGTTGTCTGGTATGCGATATCAAAACTAGCTAGTGAGTTCAAAAAATTCGTTACGGTCTTGCCAAAAACAAGCGTAACGACATTGTTTTCTTTAAAAATGTGTGTGTTCATGTTGAGCAATTGACGATACCCAAGTAAATTCGAAATTCACGAGATAGTAGGGAATAGTTTGTCACATAATATTTCTTCACCACTGATTGCTTCACAACTGCTTGCTGGAGAACTTCGTGTTCTTCTTTTTTTTTTTTTAGTGCTGACTGCAGCGTTCCAAAGGAACTCACGAGAAATTTTCGCATGTTTCGTATCAGCCTAGGACCCAAAGGTTTGTTTTCCGGCCGTAGCCTCAGGATAGCTTCAGCTTTCCGCAAAAATAAGCTGAGTAGCCCAAAAAACGTTTCACGTTCAAATTACTTGGCCCTCTTTATTAGGAGTTGTTTGCGTCTACCACACCAACTTGATCGACCGCTCGCGATGAGAGAAAAACATATAAGCTTAAGGGAAGACTAGACAGAGGAGGATAGAGTGTTAGTTGCAATGAACAATGAGGAGGAACTTCAGTGGTGGTACAGGGAAGAATACGTCGTGCTGCTACGCACGAGGTCCAGGGCTCGACAATCGACCACTGAGGCTGTGTGTCGCATGCATGGAAAAATGTGAAGACATCGAAGTTCTCGAGATTTCTGAGAGCTGTAGAGACCCTCGGGGTTCTAAATTAACCTGCAGCCCTTCATTACAGGGAGCCTTATTGCCCGGGTGATAGGTGCGGTGCATTAAACCCGTATTTAAACCATACCAGCAGTCAATAGCGCCTGTCTGATCTCTGTCTCATTCCGTTGAAGCGGCGTAACTTTGGTGTCAGTGAATAAAAAATCAAATGAAAAATGAAGCGCCCTTGTGTCTGATGGGGTCATAACTAGAAAAATAAACGAGGTGGAACTTTTCCTTGGTGCAGGTGGGATTATGTGCGTAAACGCGATTAGCAATTGTATTCATGGCGGTGTAGGAATGCCGCGGCGGTGGTAGGTATGTGGGGAGAAGTAGCTTTCCTTTACTCGACAACTGTCTACTCGACAACTGGAGGTAGCCACCCCTCTACCTCTGGTGTAGCTCGCGGCATCGGTGTAGGATACGCCCGAGCGAATGACGTATAGTATACGTTCGTAGGCTTGGCTGTGGACGAGTAAATAACGAAAGGGCAACGGAGAACTGCTACCACGCGAGTTTATTGATGCGGTTGAATGCGTGCTATCAGTGTGAATATGGTTGTGTCACAGCCTTCTGTTGATGAACTGAATTTGTCAACCAAAATCACAACCACCTTCCACAACCTGCCCTCCCCTTTCTTCTACTCCCGCAACCATCATCGCCACTCTGCCCTCCCAATCACTCCCTCCCCTACCCCCCCTCCTTTCCACTGTCTCCAACCTCCTAGACATTCGATACTCTCCGCCGAGGTCCGCTTTCGCTGGGGCTTCACATGTATACAGATGACACGGTGTTAGAGGCTTGACGGGGACTGACGTGCCTCAAGGTGGGTGAAGCTCACCAAGGCTGTTAATCGCATTCAAAACAATTAGGGGGGGGGGGTGTTGCTATGGCAGAGCACGTATGTGTAGTAGGCAGAGCTGAGGGGCGGAGTTATCTTTATCCACATTGGGTGTGGACGAATATTTTTTAACCACGACAGCGTTTTATTCCTGGATACTCGAAGATTTCCTGACGTCATATCCGTCACGGAAGTGACGCCAGTACAACGAAGCAAGCGGCCTGTAAAGACTGCACCCCCGCACACAGGATCCGCTTTCGGGGAAGCAACCTTTAGTACTAAAGAGTACGTTATACTTAGGGTTATTCGTTCTCAGGATTTATATTTTAACACGAAAGTGTTTTATGCCGGGATACACCAAGATTTCAGTGACGTCATATCCGTCACGGAAATGACGCCAGTACACCTTTGCCGAAGCGACCTGCCAGCAGGACGTCGCTCACCAAGCTGACCCACAAGACAGCCGCCGATCCGCAAATCATGCTCAGCTGCAGATTTCGCTGCACGTTTCACTTTCGTGTTTTACCGATTCCAATGAGAGAGGAATCAACCACAGTTTCTTTTTGTATGTGGCCAGCAATTGAACGTCAATGGGTGTGACAGCCGAAAGGTGCTCTTACCGCCTACCTGCTCTAAGCAGCTGATCTGCGACGGGCATCCCAATAGCACATTATATACCGTGCTGCATGATTGTCTCGCCGTTCTGTGCGAGCAGTTCAGGAGGAGCGTCGACCCACCGCCAATACAACGCCTTTCCATCTCGCAGAACTTGTTAATTAACAGGCGTACCTAGGAATAATGAGATCGGCCGATTCGTGTCTGTCTATTTCTACCCATTCCCCTCTTCCATTGCTAGGGTCTTTTGCCCTCAGTGGCAGCTGCGCGATCCACGATGCCGGTCCCTTTGGTCAGAGAATTTCACAATGCGACACGATCGATATTGCCATTCGCCGGCCTCTTGACCTGCAGTCGGCATCACCAGACCATAACCGCTCTCTAGGCCTTCGTCTGTGAGGCTTCCGTGCGGCGGGGGACATTATTAATCCCTTCCCCCTGACTCCTGTACCCTATCTCAGCATTACGCCATCCCTACGGAATACTAGTCCCCTTCTTCCTTTCTTCTCGCAGACATGACGAGCAGTGAGCCAGCGAACGAGTGAAAAAATACCCACCCCTCTTAGGAAGACGAACTTATCTGAATGCTAAAACTGATCCACCTGAGCAGCACGGCTGCTGAACGCTGTAAGCATACGTCAGCTGATCCGCAAGGACCAACTTATTCCCCTTGGTGCGGGGCGATGGGGTCCAATACCGAGAAACTGGATCGTGAGACTCATTCTGTCAGTGAAGGCCGTTAGCATTTCGCTCTTTACTGGCACGAAACGCAATGGGGAGACATCCTGGCCCTAATGTAGGGCAGCCGCGTTTAATCCCTACGGTTAGCTCTATTGTTAGCTCCTCACGAGAGAGATTTATCCCTACTCTAGAACATCAATGAGGGCCTCACTCCTCTTGAGGGGCACCAGCGGAGTCCTCAACAGCGCGAAAATCGAAATGTGCAGCTATCGCACAAAGGTACCTCTCCCGGTTGAGCCCAAGACGATTGACGACTACGGAGCTTCTTGGCAGCAGCAGTAGTAGTGATATTAAACTTTATTAGATGCAACGCATCTCATGCTCACCCCTCTGTCCTTCCTGCGTCTGTCCGGCGTTGTCCGCACAGCTGCGCCTCTCCTCCTATCCTCTCTCCGATAGCGAACACTCTCTCCCAAACAGCTGCGGGTTGGCGCAGCGCGCTCTCACTCCGTTGCTAGGCGCCGATGGGCGGCGCTGCGCATGTGCAGTATTCTCTCTCTCCGCGTTCTCCTCTCCTTCGGGCGCTGTGAATATAAAGTGGCATGCCGCGCTCCGGCGGTCTCAGTCGACGGTCGTCCGCCCACCTCCCCTTCGCGTGAGAATCCCTGTTATAAGCGTAATCAATACGATGGAAAACGCCAATGGAACCCCCCATGAGATGCGTTGCATCACACCAGGGTTCCCGCGAGGGGAGGTGGGCGTAATTTTCAATGTCCAAGCAGTCCACAGGCAGTAATTCTTCTTTTAACCCTTCAAAGGGACAGTGGTCCCGAAGCATAAACGAGCTTCTACTAACAGCGGACCCGCCGCTCCCACTGTGCGCCTGATTGGCCCGAAAATGCTGTAGCCGCGTGCGTACACCGAGTCCCGGGACAAACCCGAGACGGCTCGTAAGTGTGCCGCAACAGCGGGGCCGGTGTAATGGCCGCTCGGCCGGGACGCGAGGAGCGAGCGGGCAGGCCTATGTATAATGCATACGGCAAAGTGGCCGCGGGTTTTCCCTTGCTCGCGAGCATCCGGTTCTTTGCTTCTGGGCCGGGGGTACTGGCGCGCCGATCGGCGCACGCTAATGACGCCGGCGGAGGACGCGCCAAGGCCGACGCCAGCCGTGGTCCGACCGCGGCTCAAGACCGCGCCCCTCCTCCCATTTATGTCCCGTGGGCGTCATTCCTAAAACACATTGCTGCAGTCCGCAGTACCTCGAGCGGTGATTACCGGCTGACCTGTATGCAGCTCTGATCAGCTTTGCTTAACGCGAAGAAAACGGCGCTTAACGCCTGCGAAACCGCCTCAGATACCCGGCATAAAGACTAAAGGATAGAACGGAAGCAAAGCACAGGTGGCATCGCCCGAGTATGCATGGTTTACTTTCTTCCTTTCTGGGGGAAGATGTGTTCTATAACCAGAAAGACGTCGGCTCAAGTTCGTTCAATTATTGCGAAATTGTTTTAACGGCTGCGGTGGCCTTGCTTCTTATTTTCGAACGGACCTACGTTCTGGAAATAGAGCTTCTACCCTATCCGAAGAACCAGATACGCTAAGCTGCCTACGGCATTCAACCGGGTCTTGATGCCTGCCTCCTTGTCTAAATCTTGTGGCCACAGCGGCTGTGGTCACATTACAATTGTGGCCACCGCAGATATGAGTCGAGCTCGGCACTGGATGTTTAAGCGCAATGTGCCATCTGTTAGGTTGAATATCACTGAATATACCTGAAATATTGCAGCCTTCTTACTCTCGTTGGCATTACATTTTTTATACGTGGGGCATCCGCGGTACCCAGTGAATTCTTGATATGGCGGCGAGAACTAAGTTTCCAGCCGTTTTGACAATGAGCGACGTTTCTACATGGATGCTTGCATATGAGTATATAAGGGCTATTTGTTTTTCCGCAGAAAGATGATAGGTCTCAGCGCTTGAAATTATTTCACTCTTCCGGCCTTAATCCACACTCAGCGCATGAGGGCTATTCAAACTATAAAGTGTCCCTGCTATACACTCTTAGTCGCGTCCCGGATGGCGTCCTATTTATGTGCGGTGGGCAGTGTCAATACCGTGAGATAAGAGGCCCTTGTTGAAAAAGATGACGCCTCGCCTCTCTCGTGCCCATCATCATCATGATCATGTTCGATTAAAGTACTAAGCAGAACGGATCTCGGCGGCTCGTCCCTTTTCCCAAATTTTTTGGTGCCGAAAACCCGTTGCTCGACGTTCTCCGAGCTTGCGACGAACCGCCGGGAGAAGAGGGAACAAGGGACCTCCAGAGGCGAGCCACACCGAGCGGATTTTGGCTTACTTTCGACCGCATTCTCACCTCTGGGGAACAGAAATGAAGCCATCATACCAGTGAACCCGTTGAGAAAGGTTGGGCCAGCTAAAGAAGAAGAAACCAACCGGATCCGTTCGTGCTGCACCTTTGCCGACACACATGAGATGCGCCTTCGCCGCTGCGTACCTGCCAGAATGCTCGCGCTGACCTTTTGCCCATGAGTCCGATCCCATCATCAACGACGTCTGTGACGCTGGACTGGACCATGGAGGCCCTATACGAAAGGCGCCGGATCGTCCGGGAGAAACTGGCAGATGTGATCGGCAAGGTAGAAGACTTTCTTCGCGTGGAGCTACCACCCATAGGTGAGTTGACTCACCTGTTCGAAACTCTGACTGAGCAAAACGAGTCATTGATCCCGATTAACCGAGAGGTAGAAAACACCGTGGAAATTGGGAAGCTGGAATCAAAGATGTTTGGAGCATTTGATTTTGAGGCCATGGTCATATCGGCAAAAGTTAAACTGGAAATGAAAATAACCGAGACCAGAACTAAACGGCAAGCTCTCATTATGTCCATCCATACCCGAATTAGGTCAGAGATCAGACAGCGCCGGGAAAATACGCACAGCGAAAACGGAAATAATTACCTGGTAATCCAAAAACAAGAAGACCAGTAAAAACAAGAATTGAAATCAGATGGTGTACCATCTATAAAGGACAAGAGTCTTGATTTCTGCGCAGCAAATAACTTGTGCAATCCGATGGGCAATAACAGCTCAAAAGAAGTAGGACTGATTCTGGGTACAGCAACATCGGCGCTACCAGAAACCACGCCGAAAGAGAAGAAATTTAAGACCGGTTTTTTTCGCAACGTGACACATTCAAGACACAAGCGGAAATATTGGATACAGACTCGCAAGTTGAAGCGGAAAGACCGAGTCGCGAGCAGCCTGCAGAAGACGGAGAAAATAAAGGAAAATAGTTCCTATTTTACTACAGAAGTATCCAAGGCGTTTCAAGGTGATGCGAGTAATCCGAGTTTCTGTGATGAACAAAACGACTGCCGGCTGGCGAACGAAGTCTCCACCCAAAAGAGAGACTCCTTTCCACAGATCAGCGGCTTCTCAGCAAGAAAACAGGTCTACGCTTCGGCACGCTAACAAGCGTCGTTTTCATCGATGGAAGCAGAAGCGGCGAGGTCCCCGAATCTGCTTGCTTCAACGGACCTGATTTCTTGATGCCTGCCAACTGGACCGCTTTCCCGCCATGGACTATAAAGACGCAGTGAAACTTGTAGCCATTTTCGCGCGAGGGGGGGGGGGGGGGAGGATGTTGAAAAAGATGACGCCTCGCCTCCCTCGTGCCCATCATCATCATGATCATGTTCGATTAAAGCACCCATCAGAAAGGGGTCTCGGCAGCTTTTCCCTTTTCCCACAGCACTGACAGACTTCTTTCCCGTGACAAAAACTTAGGTGGTTGCAGCACGCTTATATGCTGCGCCAACGGCCCGTGTCACGGCTATAAACTAGCAGACAGACTGACGCCATGAATAAAATAAAAAAAAAGGAGGGGGGGGGGGGGGGGGCAATCGTGAAGCTCCGAGCAATATGTGTGGCTTGCGGCGCATGCGCGTATTCGGTGGATCTAGCAAATGGATACTTGGCGGATTCGGTGCTTCTAGCAAACAATAGCTATACCACCATAATTCGTCTCGAATCATATACATTAACTGCAAGTATTGTGTGGGCTGAGAAAATCACTGGTAGAATTCTAATATTCCCAAAAATTAAGAAGATATGCAGGCCCGACCATTCTATAGGCCAGTTGCCCTTGCACAACAGTTTTGGCGGCCCTAATTTTTCGTTTATTTTTGGCAGGCACCTCAGTGCTTGTAGAAATGTGTGCAGCGGCCATTATTGAGCATGGTTTGGGCGTGACCCAGCTGTCCATCGTTATCTGCTCGAGTTACTGCATTCCACATGCAAAGCTGTGTCGGCAATGTGACGCCGGCACACACGGGGAGCAGGCGCTCGTGTGAGCCGAGCACACAGTGGCCGCAGACACTATTTCGAGCCGCATCGTTAACAATTGCTTTCAGCGCTCTTGCGGCATGGCGAAAAGGCAATCACAGGGGCCGGACACTTCGGCTAGTTTCGGTATCGCAAAATAAAGTACCGCCATGACGCTGGTAGCCAGGGTTACTCAATATAGACTCTGGTAGCCAAGCGAAAATACAGCAACTTTTGCATATGTGTCTTTATCTTTTCAACGTACGCAGCAATAAAGTAAAGTGATTCCATTATGTGTAGCAATAAAATGTGTTCTTGGCTGTTTCCTTTTTTTGAACCCTATTTATTTATTTAGTCGCTTCATCTCTTCTGCTGCCATCCTGTCCGTCTGCTCCTGCCGCTTTCACTGTGTGCACGTGTAGAAGTTTTGTAGTACACCTTGAAGGTAGAAAATTTTGGTGTCTGCGAGTGCGAACTGATTCAAAATGTCAAGGAAACTAAGAAAAATACACAAGGCGTGCTTCGATGCTGTGCGGTGCGACAACTCGGGAAGGATTAGCACAGCGAAATTTCTCCGTTTCCCAGCGGACGGCAGGTCAGCAGACCTTTTATTCAGTCAAAGTTATGAAGAACCAAGCGCTATACTTATCAAAAAGCCGCAGGGCGAACCGAAAAATCTTATGCTGTTGCTTTACAGTGAACTTCTTTTTGTTTGGTACAACGCATTTGTCAGTAATGTCGTAAGCATGTGAAGCTACTTGTCGACAGTTTCTCATGAGATGATTGAGGCCAGCGGTCATGCAGACGAAAATTTCACTTCAGTATCGATTTGGTGAGCGGTTGCTCTTCATTTTCTTCCCACCAGAGAAAAGCTTGGAAATTATGTTCACCTACTATGCTTAAATGATTCTTCGACGAACTGGTTTGGCTTTAGGGCGTTCCGACGATCAATTTCTTATAGTGACATTGCAACCTTTGAATGCTTATTAAGACGAAAGAAGCCCCCAAAATTATTTACGTTGCAGTTGACCACTTGCATTCGGTGTTACGAGAAGTTCGAGTTACCTGCGCGACGGCCGAGCTTCGCTTCGCTTTTCGACCTGTGCTAGGACACATTTTTTTGTACCTTGTTTGCACTCTCAATATTTGATTCGTTTTACATGTTGCTTATTGATATCCATGGTCGTATTTCTTCCACTTACTAGGTGCGAAGTATGGCAAAATTACGCAAAAAATTTATTAGCTATAAAAGGTTTTTGGGCTAGCAAGTTTACGGGAATAGGAATATGGAGCGATTGTTAATGGTGGCAAAATGAGGTGGTCATCTCACTTCATAATTACTTTATTATTCACAAACGCGTGTTTTTATGAAACATCGTTTCTGTAGAATTCTATTGTTTACAGAAAATGAACGTGATGACCTCTGCAGCAATTTTCTGTATACGATGAATTGTACGAAGATGTCACTTATGTTTGTGTAACCGACACAGAATGCGGACATTTGTACTATACAAGATACACAGCTCTGTGCTATTGTGGCATGTGTTGAAGTTCGCTTGCGATACGTTCCTAATAAAATCAGTGAATAAACCACATTTCCAGCCTGCTACTTTTTTTGCCCCAAACAAAATTGCCACGCTTCAGTGCGTGCTGGCTGGCACGCCCTGGCTAAGGAAGATATCCAAAGAAATGTTTTGTGCACGTTCTCAGAGTTTAAGCAAATTAGCAACTGAACGCTGTCGAAAACAAGATGTGCAGCAGCAACACAATCTGAAAAGCAAAATGCAAGCGGTGTTTGTTCACGCTTGCGGCACACAAAGGCAGTCGCGCTCGTTCAGCCCATGGCAGACGATAAGAGGCACGGCGTTTCCTCCTTGCGCATCAACGAAAGCGTTGCCATAGCAGCATGAGTGATTTTTTTTTTGGTTTGACAGTTTGGCCTACCAAGCACCAGGGGATAAATTGGCGCTAGTGGCGCAATTATCGTTTAGCTGGGGGGTATACCAGGGGCCGGACACTTCGGCTAGTTTCGGTATCGCAAAATAAAGTGCCGCCATGACGCTGGTAGCCAAGCGAAAATTAAGCAACTTGTGCATATGTGGGTTTATCTTTTCAACATACGCAGAAATAAAGTGAAGTCATTCCATTATGTGTAGCAATAAAATGTGTTCTTGGCTGTTTCCTTTTTTTGAACCCTATTTATTTATTTAGTCACTTCATCCGTTGAGCCGACGGGCGGCGCTTTCGCTCTTATCTCTTCTGCTGCCATCCTGCCCGTCTGCTCCTGTCACTTTCACTGTGTGCATGTGTAGAAGTTTTGTAGTATGCCTTGAAGGTGAAAATTTTGGTGTCTGCGTGTGAGAACTGGCTCAAAATGTCAGAGAAACTGAGAAAAGAACACAACGTGTGCTTCGATGCTTTGCAGTGCCACAACTCGGGAAGGAATAGCACGGCGAAATTTTCCTGCTTCCCAGCGGACGGCAGGTCAGCACACTTTTTATTCAGTCAAAGTTATGAAGAAGCAAGCGCTATCCTTATCAAAAAGCCGCAGGGCGAACCGAAAAATCTTCTGCTGTTGCTTCACAGTGAATTTCTTTTTGTAAAGGAAAGTTTGACATCCATCTAAATGCAGCCATACGGCTACACAGGAAAGCTATACAGCTTTCTCAGAATTCGTCCTGGTCCAGGATTCGAACCCGGGACCACTGCTTAACCGGAGCAGTCGCTCTACCAACTGAGCTAACCAGGAGGCTAGTCGTTAGTAGCGCGAAAGCGAATTGATCAACAACTCGAAGTGAAGGACAGGTGGTAATCGACCAGATTTAGGGGAAATTCCGAAGGTGGAGTAAGTTTCTGTAAAGGAAAGTTTGACATCCACCTAAATGCAGCCATACGGCTACACAGGAAAGCTATACAGCTTTCTCAGAAACTTCGCAGTTGAAGAAAAATTCGTCCTGGTCCAGGATTCCAACCCTGGACCACTACTTAACCGGAACAGTCACTCTCTCAACTGAGCTAACCAGGAGGCTAGTCGTTAGTAGCGCGAAAGCGAATTGATCAACAACTCGAAGTGAAGGACAGGTGTTAATCGACCAGATTTAGGGGAAATCCCCAAGGTGGAGTAAGTTTCTGTAAAGGAAAGTTTGAAAGCTTTCCTGTGTAGCCGTATGGCCGCAGTTAGGTGGATGTCAAACTTTCCTTTACAGAAACTTACTCCACCTTGGGGATTTCCCCTAAATCTGGTCGATTGAATTTCTTTTTGTTTGGTACAACGCATTTGTCAGTAATGTTGTAAGCATGTGAAGCACTTGTCGACAGTTTCTCATGAGCCGATTGATACCAGCGGACATGTAGCGAAATTTCGCTTCGGTATCGGTTTGGTGAGCGCTTGCTGTTCATTTTCTTTCCACCAGAGAAAAGCTTGGAAATTACGTTCGCATATTCTTCAACGAACTGGTTTGTCTTTAGAGCGTTCCGACGATCAGTTTATTATGGTGACATTACCACCTTTGAATGCTTATTAACGCGAAAGAAGCCCCCAAAGTTATTTACGTTGCAGTTGACCACTTGCATTCCGTGTTACGAGAAGTTGGAGTTACCTGCGCGACGGCCGAGCTGCGGTTCGCTTTTCAACCTGTGTAGGGCACATTTTGTGTACCTTGTTTGCACTCTCAATATTTGTTTCGCTTTTACGTGTTATTTATTGATATCCGTGGTGGTATTTCTTCCATTTACTTGGTGGGACGTATGGCGAAATTACGCAGAAAATTCGCCAGCTATAAACGGTTTTTTATGCTAGCAAGTTTACGGGAATAGGAATATGGAGCGGTTGTTAATGGTGGCGAAATGAGCTGGTCATCTCACTTCATAATTATTTTATTATTCACAAACGCGTGTTTTTATGAAACATCGTTTCTGTAGAATTGTATTGTGTACAGCAAACGAACGTGGTGACCTGTGCAGCAATTTTCTGTATACAATGAATTGTACGATGATGTATCTTATGTTTGTGTAACCGAAACAGAATGCGGACATTCGTCCTTACTATACGAGATACAGAGCTCTGTGCTATGGTGACATGTATTGAACTTCGCTTGCGATCCGTTGCTAATAAAATCAGTGAATAAAGCACATTTCCCGCCAACTACTTTTTCTGCCCTAATCAAAATTGTCACGCCTCAGGGCGTGCTGTCTCGTGCGTATACAACTGAGAAAGATGAAATCGAGGGTTGGATGGAAACCCGTCTGGTCAGAAAAACGCATGACAATAAAAACTGGCACCGACCAAGAATGTTTAAAATCCAAAAAAGAAGTTTCGGCTGCCGTACGGCAGCCGAAACGTCTTTTTTGGATTTTAAACATTCTTGGTCGGTGCCAGTTTTTATTGTCAACTAAGAAAGATATCCAAACAAATGTTTATTTATTTATTTATTTATTTATTTGAACATACTGTCAACCCTCATTTCAGGGTTATTACAGGGAGGGAATACATCACACGCAAAGATTACATCAATTCGCTTTCAAGAAACGAAAAGAAACAGTCAAAAGCACACAGAGACCATTGTACACTATCAATATTATCAAATAAGAAGAGCATGCAATAGCTGCCAAGGAACCTAGAACATCGAATAAGTTTCAAGGGACGTCACTTTAAGGAACATATGTGTCAAGAAAACTTTCGAACGCTTTAACATCGGTACATTCAGCAATGTGTGCAGGCAGGCTATTCCACTTTTCTATGGCATCAGGGAAAAACGAATAACGAAAGACGTTCGTGCGGGCGGCATAAGGTCGGATTGTTGCATTATGGTTTAACCTCTTGCTATGTCTGCCAGGTTCTCGTATGTACAAGTTTTTATCAATGTTTACATGGCGTTGCAGAACCTGAAATAATAATTTTATCCTGTTCCTTTGCCGCCTAGTTGCTAACAATTCCAGATTGCATGCGGTGAGCATGTCGGTAACCGAGTCAGTTTTTTTGTATTTTGAACATATGAATCTGGCGGCGAGTCTTTGAATTCTCTCAACTTCAGCTTTTAGACATTCCTGATGGGGACTCCAAACTACGCCGGCGTACTCTAGTACAGGGCGAATAAATGTTTTGTATGCCGTTAGCTTGACGTCTTTTGTTGCGGTTCGTAGTTTTACCCGAAGGAAACACAGTTTTTTGTATGCTACCGAGCACACATTTTCAATGTGGCTGCGCCAGTTGAGGTCATCAGTGATCACTACACCGAGATATCTGAAACTAGTCATTTTTTCAAAACAACATTTCCGATGTGATACTGGAAAGAAAAAACACTTTTCCGCCGGGTAATGTGCGCGTATGTGGTTTTGGAATAATTAAGTTCCATGTCCCATTTTTGACACCATGCATAAAAACCCTCGAGACACTGGTTAATTTTGATTTGGTCATCTTCACCGCTAACTGGGGAATAAAGTAAGTTTTGTGCACGGGCTGAGAGTCCAAGCAAATTAGCAACTGAAAGCTGTCGTAAACAATATGTGCAGCAGCAACACAATATGAAAAGCAAAATGCAAGCGGTGTTTGTTCACGCTTGCGGCACACAAAGACAGTCGCGCTCGTTCAGCCCATAGCAGACGATAAGCGGCACGGCGTTTCCTCCTCGCGCATCAACGAAGGCGTTGCAATAGCAGCATCAGTGATTTTTTTTGTTGTTCTTTGGTTTGAAAGTTTTGCCTACCAAGCACCAGGGGACAAATTGGCGCTACGGGCGCAATTATCGGTCACCTTGGGGTATACTAGCTGACCTAGCCGTGGTAATCATGCGAGCGAGCAGAGGGCAACATATCGCAGTGGGACACGCAACCTCGCTCCCGTCATCTCAACTGCGCATGTCCGTGCATCTTCTACGGCCGCTGCCAGGTGACGGCACCGGTATCTTCGGCCGCGCGCTCCGCGGTTCGTATTTGAATTGTCCATGACTGTACTTCCGTTGCCGTAATGAGTACCGTGGTGCCATAAAGAAATTGCATTTATACACGCATTTCATTGTCCAGGTCAAGGCACATAAAATTCAGTTTGAATTTTGTATTTTACAATATTTCATGGCCACTGTTTGTCATTTTCGGTAGGCAGAGCAAAAAGTTAGGTAACATTTTTTCGTAACTAGGTTTTCGCGTCGTCGTTTCGGCTAGTGACTTTTCTGGTACGTTGAGTAGTCTGGATTCTGTGGCGATTTGTAAACTTCATTACGGTGCGTTGAAGTGGTAAAGTTTTCACGTGAAGCAACATTCAAAAGTAACGCCAGCCGCCATCTTGTTGTGTTCGCCACGGCTGTCGTCTGTCTGGAGTGTCAACTCGCGGTTTGCAGAAACGTGATAGCATTGGCAGCGCAAACGCGGCGCGCCGCCGGCGTGGAGGTCGCTCGAAGCGGTGGCTTCTAATGTTGTTACAAATGCACTGGCTGTTGCTCAGTACACACAGTTTACCTATGCTTTAGCAAAAGATATTTCTAGTAATTTTGTTCGATCTTTAATAAAATGTTTTGCGCCATACTATTGGTGGAAATTGTTTCATAAAAAGAAACTAGGGCACATTACCCTCCGCACGTAACACCGCACAGAATTTCTTTACGACGTCCAATTGACATGTCGGCGTCAAATAAAATTATGGCAATGTTTTCTCGCACGCCTTTGCACTGAAAAAGCGCTTGGCCTTCCTATGTATATGAAGAAAACGTCCTTTTTGGAGAGCGTTTGAACATACAAGCAGTAAGAAAGAAATAATTGTTTAAACTACAGCGATGCACTTGCCTGATTTATGATATTTTCACATCTCTGCTAACGCGTTGGTGATACTTCTGCTGCGCACCTTCAGGCTATACTGTTATACCGCCGATAAATAACGCCACCATTTTGTACCTGGTCACTTTTTCACCTGCAGTTTCTTTTCTTCACGCAGTACCAACACCACAGATTGCTACCCGTGCCTCAACGTTTTTGAAATGTTTACAACGCTGTTTCCATTCCAGTGCGACGAAATTCCAGAAGCAACAGCTCCCGGGCCAAATATTGCTTGGGGCGATTGTGCAAAGGCCATCTACATCATCGGAATTGGTGTACCTGGACCATAATTGAAGCCCGGAGAATGTAATTTTTCTTTGTTTGGAAATATATTACATTAAGGACATGAGATACCCGTCAGCTTTAGGCCAAACGTTGGGCGTTATACAGTCAGTAGCCTGCAAAAAAGACGAGTTTCCTTCATATTTTGTAAGCAGCAAGCTGCTGAAAATTCCACAAATGAAAACAATAATTTTATCTTGACATGTCGTTATTTGCTCTTCCACAAAAAAAAAAAGATTTCCATTTGTGTGTTCCATAACGGCAATCTGCTAGTATTCGTATTTGTTATTTCAGTATAAGTCTTTTGTGTTCACATTTGTATTTTGGATATCAAATAAAAAGAAAACATCGTTCCTTCGACATGGTGTCATTTATGTAATTTTAATCTCACACTTGTGCATGCTCATGAATTCGAGAATTACAAAATACTTAACATTTACATACCCAACTCAGTTCTCTGTTCGTGTCCCAAGCTTATATGAGTAGACTATCACTTCAAGATCCGGATAGGTTTAAGGTAAACAGAATTGCTTTACAGCTTTGCTTGCAACATGGCATTATGAATATAGGGAGTTTTTTCGTTTTTATTTCGTGGTATGTGCATTGAGGTCTGATAAATCAGGTGGCAGAACACTCAGATTATAAAGGTGAAACATCATTGCATAAAAACTGAGGTCATGAAGATGTTCCAGAAGTGCACAAATTACAAATGTGTTAGTGCAATTGCAGCCATTGCAACCCATTTATTTGTGGCATTGTTTTATATGGTCTAAACTTCCGATGCACAAGGGTGCGTTCATGCCCAAGTGGTATGGTTTTGGTGAACTGCCTTGAAAATGTTGAAAATGCTGAACCGCGACCTTGCGCTTCCGTGTACAATAATATAACTCGTTAATAACGGAAGCGCGAATGAAACGAGACCATTTAAAAAAGTGCATAAATTCAGAGAATTGTCTACTAATGCGCAGCATTCTTATGCCGCTTCTCTTGAGTGCGAGTCTTTTAGAGTCAATTTTCTTGGTTTTTCCAAGTCCTATCCGTCCAATTATCTCCGTTTACCCTATTTTTATTTATTTATTTATTTATATATATACCTTAAGGGCATCTAGGGCATTACATAAGGGGGTTTATACAGTAATCAGTGACAACAGCAATTTTTTAACAAGAAAAGAAGAAGACAAGAAAACATGCGCAGGATACACAGTCGGTCAAACAAAATAAACAAAAAAGAACACAGCAAGCTTTTCACAGGCCAGCACATTAAAAAAGATGCACGACACGTTATATTATAACGATCACAGGTGCCACTTGCGCCAAATCTGTATTTTTTGTAAATGAAGGGCGTTACAAGGCTCAGCATTTTTCGTATTTTTTATATTTTTCTTGTTCTTTATTCTGTCAAAATTTTGTTCGACCAATTATCTCCATCTACGCTATGATAGCGATTACAAGTGGAATTTTCGCTCAATCTACATTGCTGTGGAAATGCAGGGCGTTATACGGTTCACCATTTTCCGTGATTTTTTTATATATTTTTTTAATTTTTAGTTTCTCAAAATTTCGTTTGACCAATGATCTTCATTTACAATATTATAACGATTAAAGGTGGAACTTCCGCGAAACGTCCATTTTTCTAGAAATGCAGGGCGTTACAAGTTACACGGCCGGTCTGGCGATCCATAAAAAAACGCAGTATCTAGAGGGCCGTCTGACGGCTCTTTACCTGGGCGTCAACGCAGCAATTCTGCAGGCGTCGCGACACAAAGTTATGTAGAGTGAGTGATTTAATATTGGTTCATTACATTTCCAGATGCGTAATTTACTACCGCCCCCCTATTACAAAAGCAAAGGTCAAGGCATGTAACCGCTAATCAGAAGAGCTACGACGAGCAGAAAAAATTCAGCACACCATTTCATACTTGGTATACTTGCCACTCGTGACGAGACAGCTGTTATTTTCAGTACGACAGGCGCCTTACGTTACTTTCCACCAATGTCCAAGAATACTTTTGGTAACAAGGCATAAGAACTGTTATTAATTCCGTTTGCATCGATGGAATAAATCCTCGCACGGCGCATTATACTGTTGGAACGGGCACACAGAATGACAAAAGGTTTCCGCTCGTACCAGTGTACTTAAATTCCCGCAAACCGTTGTATTATGCCTCTTTGGTAGGGCGATTGAAAAACGGTGGTCTAAAGAAAGCCACTCGCCGCCGAATGTGTTATTTAAGACTCCTGCTTGACGCGCAACAACTAGAAGAATACTTATAAGCCCATGTTTGCACTCCCCAGGACCCCGTGGGTCGTGGTGCAGTGGTTATGATATCCGCCTTTTGATGTGTTGTAGTTGTAGTAGACCCAGGTTCGATTCTCCGTAGGGTTACGTCTATGTGCTTACATGTCTTGCGTGATGTAACATGTGTTACAGCATTCGTCACGGGGGGCTGGCGTTGACCTGGCAATGCGAGCGAAGATTGGCTTTTTTTTTTTTTTTTTGGTGAAAAGCAACAAGACCGCTTATTTGAAGGGCCGTATGATTTGGGGGCCGCTTCGTAAGCGGGAATAGATTACCATAACGGGCCGCGTAGAAAAATTACGGCCAGTGGCCCGCCGAACACGCGGCCCGGGGTTTAGGAGGCCCTCGGGTTAGGCGGCCCTCAAGAGGGCAGCTTAAACGCCGGACGCGTGTTCGGTGGGCCGCGTGTTTGGCGGGCCGCTTGCGCTCGAGGCCGCTTGCGCTCGAGGCCGCCTGAACCGCCGCTTTATCAGAGGCTTTAAATTGACGGGGCGGCCCGCCTGCATGCGGGTCGTATAACCAGGAATTTACTAACAGTGTTGGGGCACTTTGAAGGCTACAGTTTGAAGGCTATTCAAACTATAAAGTGGCCCATCGTCACTGCTAACATTTAAGCTTCGGTGCATGTTCAACTTTCTCGTAAAGTTAAGCTAAAATGTCACCCTTTAGCAATTAAAATTTCTCAAAGACTGCCAGCATGCAGAAAGGTTTCTAGTTTGACACACACCGTTTTTTTTTGGCACACTACGCTTTGATATATGCCACTCTGTGCTTCAATGCAAGCACCGCTGGTGCTCTTCCTACCACGATTTGTGTTCCTGCAGTGCTTACACCCAATAACATTTTTGGGAAACTTAAGTTTCTCAAATGCGTTCAGTATCTCTTTCCATGTTTCATATATTTATGTTAGCCCTCTACCCTATCCCCCTATTCCTATGTACTCTTTCCTCCCTGTCCCACCTCCCCCACACCAGCAGGCGTTCCGGTGTCCGCCCCTAGGCGAGACAATTTACGCCTGTTGGTGGACCTTCCTTTCTTGTTTTTTTTGTGCAATAAATACATACATACATCTCTTTCCAGGTGCTTTGCCGGTGCATTTAACTAATGTGTGTAGCTCTCGCCTTGCACTGAGGCGTTTGTACAAGTACCGAATACCACATTAAATCAAGAAACTAAACAGCACCTTTGGCGTAGCAGCTGTCGTCCAAACGAAGTGAATAATAAACTAGCTGGTGGTCCTTTTATTTCGTTAGCAACCGACGGACCATGCTGGCAAAACTTTTTACCACCTATTTGCGGACCCAGAGCGACAGAGTAACAGAGAACGACAAACTACGGGTGGAGAGGGGGACGTCAAGCAAAGTCGGTGGCGACTTTGCCTGCGATGGCGCTGCGTTCGCGCCTCTGGTGGCGTAGCTGCCCGAGGTAACGTCAGGTCGAAGTAGCGGTGGTAGTGCTCAACCAGCGTGGATGCGTACTGTGAAATGGAGTGTGGAGAGACTGCTTGGTCTAGAAGATAGAAAAACAAGAGAGAATGAGATCGGATTCGAAGGTGACGGATTGCTGAAGGTGCTGAACAACGAAAAGGAGCGGCAGGCATTCAAGGCCACCGCTAAGCGTGCAAAGAGGACCACCGAGACTGACGAACAAACAAAAATAGGCTTGGCATGGTACGCAGATTAGGCTCGCGGACGGCGTGCAACAATGACGTTGCGGGCTTCTGAAGCGAGAGCAAGGCGTGAGCGGTGGGCCGATCTTCAAGTTGACGAAGTGAACGCGGCTGTGAAGGTTTCGATGTTAAAGCTTTACCAAGGATCCACTAATGTATCTTCGATTACCTTTCTTTCAAGCACTTTCAGAAAATCAAATTCTGTGCATGCATAGGTTCTTGCATCTTCCTTTTGCACAGCAGCATGTCTACAGTAAAGGACCTGCCGGTTGTGGAGTAGCTGTTCAGTTCCGACACGAAGGCGTGTCCTTTTGAATTAGTTAGGTTATAGGCGAACAACGTAAAATACCATGGCTTTACACAATGGAAATACGACGTTGCTGTCTCAAATAAAGTTCTTAATTCCCGAAAGTGATTTGTTATGTAATAACATTTGACCAAACCCCTTCAATTTCTTTTTTTTTTTTTTTTTTCAAGTTCCCCGATGCATCGATGTGATCGGCATGTATTACAGCAGCTCTCTCCCGGGGGAACTGCTTCCATGCTCCGTGATGAGCTCCTTATACGGGCGTGGAATAAAAGGTACTTGTCTATTGTATTCCCTTTTCTACCCGAAAAAAAGTTGCCCTTATACACAAAAGTAGCCTTTCTTGCTCCTGGATGCGGAAGCTTTTCCGGCCTCGAGAAAATGATCACAGCAACATTTTTTTTTTCTCAAGCCTGGCACGGGCCGCACAAGACCTCCCTGCGGGACGCATGCGGCTCATGTTGTATACAGCCCTGATATATATACGCCTACGCAGTGCTCGTGTATACGTTAAAGTCTCCGCACGCAAGGCTTCCGTCATGGATCCCTAGTGACTCCCATTTTCCCCGCATGCAGGCTGATGTGAACGCAGGGCCTAGTGAGTCTTTTCACGTATTCGCACGAAACAAAATGCAGACATCTTTTAGGTTAATACGCCCTCCGTCAGCAAACAATGTCCGTTTTATCCTTATTTCCCTCTGGGCCGCACTTCCATTTCCTTCGCGACGCAGCTCACGTGCGAAAGATCAGTTTCTGACTTTTTTTTTTTTCCAGCGGGAGAATCATTTGGTCACGCAGGCACGTATCGGCGGCGCAATGTTTCGTGAATTGGGACTTCCAAGTGCCTGCCATGCGGATCGTGGCCAGATATACGGAAGGAGTACGGTTCGAAGTGCTGCGGCGTTGTCTACCCTCCAGCCGGTTAAGGCGGGAAGAGAAAGGAAGAGGCCTGGCGTTCCTCGCTGTGGTCGGCGCCGTAGCGATACGAGCTATTGGCGGTGAGATGTTTGAGTGGCGCCCCCTGGCTCTGACGTCGGCTTAGGGACTCGCGCCGTTGCCGTCTGCTACACTCCGCTTGTGGGAGGCAGCAGTGCCTGCGCTAGAAATCCCCCGCTTTGATGCTGTAGTGCGTTGAAAAGCGAATTTCTAGTAATTCAGTCATTTTTGCCGGTTTCTGACACATCTGAATAATTTCAAGCTGTATCCCCCACAAGTTTGCAACACACGAAGAAAGAGACAACAACTTTCGTCAGAGTATCGGTCAGAAGATCGGGTGTAACTCGTCTTTTCTAGCTTATTCGCGAGGTTCAACGCTCAGAGCTCCTCGGTAAGTATTCAAAATGCGTACGCTTGTCCACAGTATTTTTGAGATGCTCTTATGGAGACTAAACAGTCTGTAATGCTATGCACCAAGCAGCGGGCCCCTATTCGCACATCGCACAGCAGCAAATAAAGTGGCTGTCTTCTATTTCTTTCGTTGACTTGTATCAGATGAATGTTTTTTTTCTGCGCCCAACGTATTAATTTTTCTGCACCGTCATGAACGCCTTATTAATAGGTTTGTGGTTGTTTGGAAGGCTCACAAAGATCGTGTGGATATTTTCTTCGGGCTGTCAGGCATACAGCACCTTCTTCACAAATTGGCTTTCGTTATGGCTGCGTGCAAGAAGCTGCATATCCGCAGCGTGTGTTGCTTATTCACATTGAAATGAAATGAGAATGTTTGTACTACGCCACCGCGATCGCGCCTCAGACAGCGTTGTCCAGAATACTCGAAGGTGGCTTTTGTGTTCCGAATTTATATTGTGACCATCGTTATCATAACGAACAGACTCTGAACTTGAACAGTTATGACAGGATTATGATGTTGAAGGCTTGATATACTCGCTAACGAACGCAATAAAATATACGTGCAAATATAAGAAGAAACGAAACCGATATTTCCGAGCAGCTCTTCATTGTTTTCCAACTTTTATTTCCAGGCGTAAAGAAGAAAATTAATCTTACTCTCTTGTCCTGGACTGAGGACCCGGCCCACTAATCATCTCGATTTTACGGTTAAATAAAGTTTTCTCCTCGTTCTCCTCCTCCTCTTTAGGGCAGCTTTCCTGTAACGCATGTCTGAATATTGAAAGATATGGCTCTGGGAAATGTAACCAAATATCCCTCCAGCTACGAACAAACATAGTGTTATTGTATTTTCACCGTAGACGTGGCTCGTTTTGCTCAATGAACGTCCATACTGGTTAGAAGCCTGTATAAAACCAGCACGCGCCTATACCCACAGTAGGTTATTTGTAACTCAGCCTACGGTTTTTGTGTCCCATAGTGCATGTCGGCACACTTTCATGCCATGACAACTTAAAGTTATGTGATACAATTGGCGGTGAGCGCGACCACGGGCGGCGCTGCGAAGCGCGCCTTCGTGACGTCGGCTTAGGGATACTCGCATTTGCCGTCTCCTTCCCACGGGTTCGCTTTCCCTGCTGTTTCTTTGCGCGCGGTTGACTTTTGATGCTTGTCCGCAGCACATTTTGCGTATGCGCAACTTTTTATCCTAATAAGAGACTTAAATAACGTACACTAGCTGAAAGCGTGATTTAAAGTATAGTTTTTGACACCGTTCCGGAAGAAACATTGCCGGCGTCGCCCCATTACTGCTAATACGGTCGTGTGCCGAGCGCGCAGAGTCGAAGCTAGGCGTGAGCTTCTGTATCGAGAAATCTTTCGAGCAAAGCGTAGATCCAGAGTCTAATAACCGACAACAGCGAAAATACAAGACGAAAACAAATTCCCAGCATTCTGGGCTGTCGGCTTTGGCAGAACGCATTACGACTCCCAGTAATCATATGTAAGGTAAATCAGTTTTCGCAACCTTTCCGAACGCTCGAAAGTATTTCCACATCTCTTTACGTTGTCATGGTATGAAAGAATGCCGACATGCACTATGGGCAGCAAAAACTGTAGGTTGAGTTCCAAAGAAATAGCTGCGTGTACAGGCGCGGTTTGATTATTTTTATACCAGGCTTCTAACCAGTATGGAGGTTTATTGAGCAAAACGAGTCACGTCTACGTTAAAGATACAGTAACACTATGTTTGTTCGGACCTGGAGGGATATTTAGGTACATTTACCTCAGCCATATCTTGTCAATATTCAGATATACTTTATAGGAAAACTGCACTCAAAAGGAGGTGGTGCAGGAGGAGGAAAAATGTTATTTAACCGTAAAATCGAGCTGATTAGTGGGCCGGCTCCTCAGTCCAGGACCACAGAGTAAAAGTAATTTTCTTCAATTCATACAACGCCATCTTGAGTAACCAGAATTCGTTCTTTTACGCCTGGAAGGGTTGTAAAAGAATGACGAGCTACTTGTAAATAGTAATCGGTTTGGATTCTTGTAATATATGCACGTATACTATTTATTGCGTTTGTTAGCGAGTATATCAAGCCTTCAATACCGTAATCATTGCCTAATTGTTCGGGTCAGTTCGTTATGATAACAATGGTTAGGTAAGAAATTCGCAGCACAAAAGCCGCCTTCCGGTCCTCTAGATAACGTTGCCTGCAGCGCGATCGCGGTGGCGTAGCACAAACCGTCTCATTGTATTTGCATGTGAATAAACAACGCACGCTGCGGATATGCACCTTCTTGTACGCTGCCATAACGAAAGCCAATTTATGAAGAAGTGAATGTATGCCATGCAGCCTTAAGAAAATATCCACACGATCTTTGTAAGCCTCCCAAACATCCCCAAATCTACTAATAAGACGTTTGTGGCGGTGCAGAAATATTAATGCGTTAGGTCCAGAAGAAAAAAAAACATTCATCTTTTATAATTCAACGAAAACGAAAGAAATAGAAGACAGCCGCTTTAGTTTCTGCTGTGCGATGCGCATGTACGGGCCCGCTGCTTGGTACGTAGCATAAGACTGTTCAGTCTTCATATGAGCATCTCAAGAATACTATAGGGAAGCCCACGCATTTTTAATACTTATTGAGGAGCTCTGAGCGCGGAACCTCGCACATAAGCCAGAAAGGACGAGTTACACACGATCTTCTGACCGATGCTCTTACGAAAGTTGTTCTCTCCCTCCTCGTTTGTTGCAAACTTGTGGGGGATACAGCTTGAAATTATTCAGATACGTCAGAAGCTTTCAAAAATGACTGAATTATTAAAAATACAATTTTCAATGCACTAAAGCATCAAAGCGGGCGATCTCTAGCACAGGCACTGCTGCCCCTCACAAGCGGAGCGTAGCAGACGACAGCGGCGCGAGTCCCTAAGCCGACGTCAGAGCCAGGGGGCGCCACTCAAACATCTCATCGCCAATACAATACTTTCTAGCGTTCGTCAAGGTTGCAAAACTTATTTACCTTACATGTGATTACGGGGAATCGTAATGCCTTCTGCCAAAGCCAACAGCCGCGAAGGCCTGGAATTTGTTTTGGTCTTATATATTCGCTGTTGTTGTCTTCTAGCAGCTGGCTGTTCCCTTTGTTCCAAATATTGCTTACAACAGAAGCCGACGCCTAGGACCGGCTCTTCGCGCTGCGCACAACACCGGCTTCGCCACGAATGGGGCGACGCCGGCAATGTTTGTTCCGTTGCGGTATCGAAAACTATGCGTTAAATCACGCCTTGAGCTAGTGCAGGCGATTTTAAGTCTATTCTTATGATAAAAAGTTGCGCAGCCGCAATATCTGGTGCGGACAAGCATCAAAAGTCAAACGAGCGCAAAGAAACAGCCCGAGTGAAGCAGACGACAAATGCGAGAATCCCTAAGCCGACGTCACAGAGGCGAGCTTCCAAGCGCCACCCGTGGTCGCGCTCACCGCCAATAGCTCAGTGCCCGAACCTTTCGCCGAGTGTCTGTAGCACCGCAGCTCGAGTTTAAAAAAAACACAATCTATCGAGTCCAGTTCGCCCTACTTCTGTTTCCTAGGAAGTTTCAATGGACTGTGTAGTCCTCTTTGAACCTCTGTGCCGACTGTCGGTATCTATGAGACATCACAGAGGGAACTCGCTTTCAGAAATATAAAACAGGTAAACAAGATAAGTGCCGTGCACCCATAGAGCCGAAACCTGGCCTGTAGAATAACGGGCGTTTATCGAGAACACGTACTGTCAAGTGAACAATTACGTCAACGCCACCACGCAAAGCCACAACGAAACACAATTGCGCCCTGTTCCCACGGGAAGTTTTGTGGTTGTCAGCTGCTATTCAGCAAACCACCGCACTGTGAGAGATCTGCGCCGCGCTTTTTGATTGCAAGGACGCTTCTAGCAGCGCCCGCCCTTAGGCATCGTGACGCCCTAAGACAGACTGAGAGTAATTTTGATGGCCTTTGGGTTCATTATCCCATCCATCCTTTGACATATCAACAGTTATTCCCTCATACGCTGTATGCTTCTTTCTTTCAACCTTCATCAGTGCCTGTTACATACCGCCTTAGCTTAATCCTCGCACTTCGCCTACCAGAGTGGCTCTTTCAGCAATGTGTTCTCGACGAAAGTTGAAAAATCACAGTTGTGCATACGTTAGCTCACCTACTTCCGTTATCTAACACTTGCAGTTCGATCTTAATGTTCCTAATATTGCCTCTGATTGCGTCCACTCTCGCTGTGCCCTAAAGTGTCCACAATCGTTTATGTTAAACTCCCCCCCCACCCCCCCTTCTGCAATGTTTCCGCAATCCTGGCCATGTAGGGCACCAACGTCACAAGACTGGCTTTTCTTAGTAAAACTCGTCAACTCTGCCAGTTGTATTTTTTCTCCCTTGAGCTAAAACTTTCGTATTTCCGAGTGTATTAATGAGTTTCATCGTTTTTTGGTAGTGTTCACCGATGTTGGGCCCAGATGTGCGATAGGGCCTAAAACACCATTGTATTGGACCCCAAACATCGGAGACGCCTGCCTCAGCCAACGAATAGGACTACGGGTTTTTTTTTTTTTTTTTTTAGTTGAGGTACCTTCGGATGCTTGCCTTTATGCTGGTGGCCACCTGTTAGCTTTGGGGTATCCGTACTCAAATTTTGTAACAAAAATACATACCTTACAATCGTCAAATAAAACGACAGTTAACTTCCCCCGAACGCCATTGACTTCATAAGATGCGAAAATGAGCCCCCTGACTGAGCATACAAGCCAGCCCAGCCCAGCCAGCATTCCTTTAGCGTAGATCTCAGAACCTTTATTCGTTCATGGCCAACCTCACATTTCAGGTATGCACCTGTATTGGTGCAGAGTATTTCTCAGACGAGATAGCCTGCAGCAGTTTTATCTCGACACCAGACGCCCTCCTAATATGTCAAGCCTGGGACGTACCGGGCCCGGGTCCCGGGGGGCCCCGCTCCCTTTACTCGGAAATGAGCACCATACCCAGCTTCCCCCCACCAAATGCGTTGATTAATTAGGCGACCATGCAATACCTGCGTACTTGGGCTCTCACTTTTTTTTCCCGCAATTCGTGAATGTGAGTACGCCCTGCGTAGTCATCATGTACCGGGATGAGGGCTTAAGCCAGTCCACGTCCACCAGACCCCGACCAGGCTCCTGCATCAAGTGCTTTGCAGCAACTACCGAATGGCCCAGAGACGACAACGGAAGCCGTGTCTTGCCCGACTACTCGGGTGAGTCATCTGCTCGAGAGATGGGCTCTGACAGCGACTTCACAGTTTTTGTCGGAAGCCGCCTCAAACGGAAACTTCGTCAGATGCTTTTATGCCCAGAGACGAATGTCCAAGGCATGTTTACGGTGACTTACCCATTAAGAATACAGACAACCTCACTGGTCTATACAGGAAAATTTTATCTCACATTTTTGAACGGCTGGCACCTAAACAGCTAAAAGATATCCGCATTAATTCCAAAAGGAACATCACGACCCTCGACATGAGTACTCGAACGATCCTCACCCCGTTGCTGGCTGTCATAGCCTTGGGAAACACTCCGGTTCGATCCTTCCAGGCTCACGGGAAAGAAACAGTTACTGGAGTAATCTCCGACGTGGACATCGAAAAAATTGATTCTGTCCTACACAGCCTCATAACATCCACAGCCAGGATGGCGGAAATTTATCGGACTGGGCGATCGCGATGTGATCCCGTCACTGCCGGCGTCAGTGAAAGTAGGCTACGTGCGACACCACGTGTCATAGTATATACCGCGTACACTGCAATGCCATATATGTGAAAATTAGTGTCGTGTTAGTGCCGTATGCAAGAAACAGGTGTCCTTCCGGCGTTGAGGTGGAACTCACGAATCGTCTGGTTGCAAAGCGGACGTCAAATGTGTGAACTGTTCCAGTCTGCATGAAGTCACATCGCCAGAGTGTCCTAGGCTAAAGCACGAGAAGCGCGTACTCAAGACTATGGTGAAGGGCAGCTCCTCCCACAAAGAGGCTGCCATTTGTGTAAGGTGGAATAGAAGGCGCTCAGACCAGAGTGGTCGAAAGGCTGAATGCACTCAACGCGAATTGCAACCACCGTAAGTGGTGCAGCTTCCACCAGCGTTGCCGCACCACTTCAGCGAGTGAGCGAAGATATTGGCCCTCCTTACCCTAAGGCCACCCTGTGTTTCATCAGGCACTGCTCGTAATATTCAATGGCCCTCTATACCATAGAGTTTCGTACTAATATATACTAGAGGGAAATCTGGCGCCACTGTCTAGGATAGCCGCGCTTCAGCGTGCGTGCCGTCATGTACCGGGCAGGCACGTTCGACTTGTCCTTGGCATGGCTCACGAACAGGCTGAAAAGTTGGCTTTGGCTGCAAAAATGCAACAATATTACTGCAAAAAATTAATCGAATTTGTTCTGTTATTGAAGTTGAAGATTATTGAAGGGTAAGCATACATACAAATGAACAGATAAGCGGAGTACATAAGGAGGTCCCAGAGTAAGAACTGTCGGGGGGACCTCCTAACACATTGTGGATAAGATGATGCATAATATGCAGCAGACAATGGGCGTTATGACAAAGATTTAATACAATGTGTAGCGTGAACAAAGGGAACGAAAACACTTTACTCAATATTCAAAAAATAACCAAGATAAAGAACGAGTCTGCAATAATTAGAAGAGCAGGACTAAACCATATATTAAAATATATATTATAGAATATATTATAAAATTATATATTAAAGCTTAAAAAATTATGAAGCTAAAAAAATGATAAAATTAAAGCTCCAGAAAGATTTATTTGTCAGGGATTATTTAGAAGCTTTATGGAAGATGAACAAAAAAACAATGTTACCCCTTTTGGCTTCGAGACGAAAAAGAAGCCATGTGGCTAACCAAGCCAAGGATGCGGGGAACGTCGCTAGCTGCAATGGCGCCGCCCACGGCGGCCCGCGAATGCAGCGCCAGATTTCCCTCTAGTATATATTAGTATGAAACTATACGCTCTATACCCTCTCAAGGGCGACTCGTAAAAGCGAGTCCGTAGACATAAATCTGTAACCTGTCGACCAAGAAAAGCTCGAAACCGCGAAGGTTCTGAAAATGCTAAAACGTTGGCGTTCACTGTTTTCTAGAGGGCAAACACAGGTCACGAAGATTGTTTTACAAATATTGGACGTTGCAGAGCCCCTTCTTGCAGTAATTCCATAACGTTTGAAAGTACAAACTTTGTCAAAATTTCCTAGGCTAAGCCGAAAGTGCGCAGACCGAAAAATATTCAGTGTACAAGCTTACGTCCGCAGCAACGCTTAAACGTTTTATGCGGGAAAGCTAGAGAAAACACCTTCCTTACTGTGATAAAATATTTCTGGCACATTTGAAGGTTAAGCTTATTTTTTGAATTCTTTGTGCTTGAGAAGGCTTTGGATTGGCCTAGAAAATTTTGACAAAGGGTGTGCATAATAATCCATAGAAGATCATGAGTGTCGATTTTCAATGTTGCAGTGCAACGCTCGATGTACCCTTACGAGTAGAGTTGCTGTGAGCTTTGCATCATCTAAATCATCTAACGTTCGCTAGACGTCCCTGCTGGGCAATGGACTGAAACTGTGGAAACTCTTGATATTCGTACCGCTCTCCGCCATGGTCATCTGACATCCCTACGCCTGTACTTCCTCTCTGCCCTTACCAACGCAGAGTAGCTGGTCAGAGAACTTCCTCGGGACGACCTCTCTGTCTTTCCTTTCTTTAAAGTTTGTTTCTCTTTTTCTGCTAAGGGAGCGAGCCGGAGCAACAGCCAAACAGGAAGGGGAAACAGAGCTTAATAAATTTAATAGTTATATGGGAAATATTTGTGCATCAAAATCTTTTTGTTTAGAAACGAAGTAGAGAAAACGCGTCGCAGGTATAGAATGATTCTGTGAGTTTCAATTACGCTTCTACAGTTATCACTCGAGCCGAAGATTTTGAGTGAAAAACGCCTGCTGAGTGTGTGCAGGCGTTTTTCTAACCTTCTGTGGCAGGCACAGCACGTCTAACACCGCTGCGTCTTGCGTTCTAGGCGGTTGTACTGCACCAGCTGTCAGGCATCGTTAACAAATTAAAAAAAAAATAATACGAGTTGGCTTTGTTACTTAACGAGGTGGAACAGTAAGCGAGAGATAAAAAAAGAACTGCGATTGCTGCACAAATATATTTTTCTCTATAATTCTGCCAGAGCCAATGCAACAGACCAGTAATAGAAATCTTTACATTTTCGCTTGTCGTTTACTTGTTCTTGGCAGAGACGCCACGTTTCTTCTATAAGCGAGTCCATTTGATCTGGTTCCTTTTTTTGAAGTAAGGGAAGGTGTGTCTTATATGCTGCCGGACGTTATTCACGTTTTCACTAGTAACAACCCCCCCCCCTTCCCCCCTCCGCATCATTTGGATAGAAAAGCTACCTTGAGTTTTGAGTTACCCGAATAAAAAAAAGAATCTTGTAACTTGCCTGTGTCGAGCAACTGAGTGACTTCGATGAATCCCTTGGTCATCTGCCGCTGCGACTAGGTGGTTAATGCTGCTAAGCTGAAGGAGAGTTGTATCCTGGCTGCGGAGGCCGTTTCCATGATGGGGGTCCCAACAGGTGGCGCGCGAGAAGTGCAAACTCGGGAGAATTGAACTGCATTGAGCAAACCTTTATTGCATTCTTCATGTGAGGAGCGAGAGGGTGGGGGAAGAGCGTAAAGAGCGGGATGGAGAGAGAGCAGGGAGTGTAACGCGGCAGGGGCGGCACAAGATGACTTTGGATGACATTTGCAGCGAAGCACGCAAGCACATACGTAGCCATATTTTTTTTTGTTAATCATAAAATTGCAGCCTTCTTTTTCGCCAACATCGCTATTACAAGGAGCCAGGAAGTAGTAATCTTATGAATTTCAGAGGTACGCTTGGCATAAAATCGCCTTATGCCATCCCGGTGAAGCTGCACGCTAGCGCTTTGGTATTCCGTCGAAGAAATTGTACCTGCACAAATGAAATAGCGCTGTTTCTGGAATGCCCGGTAAGCAAAAACTAATGAGAATTCTTGCAGGGGGAGCCGGTAGTAATTTAGCTTCCAAGCGCGGACGCACATTCGACGCTTTCCGAGGTAAGTCCGAGCAGTATTCAGCACAACAATGAGAAATTTCAAAAGCTGTGCTGGGGAACAACGTATTTTTGAAATCAAATGTCTGCATTGCACTTTTGCTAATGTGAATTCGTTATTTATAAAAACATAAAATGAACCGAACATCAGGCGCTGTCTAAGATTTACGATATTTTTGTCTCAGTAAGCCTGCGGCTTTTCTAAGGGGGCATATATACGGTGTGAAATCGAGTATAAATGCTACTAGTAGGGGTATAACAACAGATAATATCAGCCTTCAGGGTAGCAGAATTATTAAAAAATTAGTAAACACGCAGAAAAACCACACATGAGCAGCTCGCGAACTCTAACGTCATTTGTAATCATATTAACGTTTGTGATTGCACTACGGCATATGTTGGAGGCGTATCTTTGTCCTATCTCCGTACGGGGGTTGTTTGCTACGTAATTCCCCGCCAGAAAAATAGTATCGCTCTGAAGAGAACACACTAATATTTTGTCAGGCAGTTTAGCCCAGAACTCAGCCGTGTAGCACAGAGTCGTCTGTCGTACGTAACCTCAGAAAAAACTGATCAAAGCCCTTGTTCAGTGTGCTTTGGTCTAAATTCCATGTAAAATAGCTTATAGGGAGAAGAGATGGTACGTTTTGTGGAAGACATAAGTTACGTCATCATTACGAGCACCACCAAAGTCATCAACATCGCAACTGTAAAAGAAAAACGCCCTAGGCAGTATGTAAAAAAAAAAGAATGCCCACTGGGATTGAGCAGCGGTGTCGCGGTGTCGATTTCCAGAGAGCAGAGCTTACATCCCACCTAGGGGAAGTCGCCTTATCTCTCTGTGACATCCCCACCATGCCATTAATCACCCCGGCGAGGGATCAGGCGAAGCCTAAGTTTGCGCCTGAAAAAAAATGTTAAAGTTTATTAGGAGCCGCGCCTCCAAAGTACCCGTGTTAAAAGTGAAACGACACAGATACACGTGTTAAAATTGAAATTGAAAAGTACAAGTAGCCTGTGCGGATAAGAGGAAATAACATGCGGGAAGCCGCTCTTTCAGCGGGCCCATTTCGAACTAGGTAACACAGCGTATGGGGAAGCGGCGAAGAGACCAATCAGTTGTGAACCGTATAACAAAAAACAGTGCACTCGGTCTGACTTTACTCATCCTAATATTTCATGGGATAATCATCCACTCACTGCCTTTACTTTCGTTGGAATTGGCGCTCATCGAAGCTTTGTGGCTCGTACCTACTTGCCGATTCCCACCGCGGCCGGCGTTTGTCTGCGTCAAGCGCGTCCGTCCCGCGCGGTGCCATTGCGATATATGGTCGGCTATCAAGATTCGCGGCGCGCCCTCGCCCTAACGACAGATTTTTCCGGCAGAGCCACCGGCCTTTTGGGGACCATTTTGTTTTTTCGGTCCACTGGGAATGGTGCGTGGGTTCTGTCGTTTCGACAGTTCTAACTTTTGCTACACCGCTCGGTGAGCTCTTCGCGCGTTCTTTTAGCGCGACAGTGTTCCTAGGCGGATATGTGCCCTGGACTGATGTCATCACACCAAAACGGAAACGGTGACAACAGCTGCAATTGCGTCATACAACAACAACAACAACAACAACAAAAAAAACGTTGGAGGGACAGGAATCGAACTCGGGCCCGTGCGGTTAGCGGCAAGTTACTTATGACACTAAAACACAGAGTGCGCCTCCTCTCGTGGGGGGTAGCGTGAGCCTAAGAAATAACTAGCTTAAACCTTAGGCACAGAAATATGGCACGGACACAGTGTACATGGTTAGGCGATCCAGTAGATGTCGTAAGCTGGACTAAAGCCTGTTCTACAGGGCGAGAATTTACCTGTAAATTCGCTGCTGCTGCGCCACCCGTATGGTAAAACGATCTCATGCCATTGCTGCGGCCAATTGCCAAACGTTTGGAACGGCTGAACTTCCAGCGTGAACGCCCCTTGGAATTTGGCAATTTGCCGCAACAACGAAAATAAATCGTTCTGCTACACTAAATGGGCCGCAGCAGCGAATTCGCAGGCAAATTCGCACGATGTAGAACGGGCTGAAGCCGCGGAGTTGGAACCTGGAGATTGAATAAATAAATAAATAAATAAATAAATTTATTCATTCAGGAGAGGTCGAACGCCTCACGTTGGGAAACAGGAACGGGAGAAGAGGGGAAAAATGTTCGCAGGTGGCATGGATTCATTTCACACATCCGCCCCGCACACGGACCATCTCAAGTCCACTGAAGAAGGTTGGCATCTTTCGCGGAAGACGAGAGGGACATGTACGTTTATTTTGGGTTTGCTGTGGCTTAATCCACTCTTCGTATGTGCGAACATAGTGTCGTTTGTGTCTCCACCTTTCTCTGTCCAGCTTGTCGCATTCCTATATAAGGTGCTTAACGCTGGGTCTGCTGTTGTGACATAGGGTGCATGGACGGATAGGTGGTGGTGTGGATATGGTGCCGTCCGGTCTTTTTTTGACAAATCGTTGCATCCATACCCAGCTCTCTCTTACGTCTGGCGTGATGGCGTAGCCAGTCCACGCTTTGCAGAGTAGGACTTGTAGGCCCTGCGTAATGTTCAAAGGAATGGGTTGGTCGGTTCGGGACACACTTTCCTGCAGCATTCGTTGCCTAATCTTATCGCGAATTCTCCTCGCAATGGCGTCTTCGTTGACATCCAGAGGAGGCAACGGGTCACTCAAGGGACATGTACTCTGGAGGGAAGGATTGGCTGCAGATGCCATTTCATGAGCGGCCTCGTTGCCTGGGTTGTTCTGGTGCCCAGGGGTCCAGTCCATGAAGATGGGGATGTCCTGAAGATCGATCGGTCGCTGCACTGTATTGTGAATGGTGCGGGTCAGGCGGCTTGCGGGGTTGGGGTTTTGTAGGTCTTGTATTGCGGACACGTTGTCCGTATCTATATTGATTCGTTTCGGTTTGTGTTTAGCTTGAATTTTTCTAATGTCTTTACAGAGTAAAGTGAGAGCTAGGAGGAGGAGCTGCTGTGGCGGCGCCCAGTTCAGCTGCAGTGGAGAGAGAGAAAACTTTATTATTTGCAGTAGGTTTAAGGGGTCGGGGTGGCCGCAGGCTCCAGCCTGGCGGCGACTAGCGTAGCCCTGTCCACGAGGGAGAGTTGTGTCCCGAGGTCAGAGCTACCCAGCGCCCCCTCCCACTTTTCGTCGGAGGAAATTAGAGGGAAAGGGTCTTTAGGGCAGCCCCACATGGAGTGGGGTACAGTGGAGCGTGTGCCACAGGCAGGACAATTGGGGGAAGGGTGAAGGGACGGGTGGATGTGGTGAAGTACCGCTCGGCAAGGGAGAGTGTGAGTCTGGAGGAGTCGCCATGTGCGTTTTTGCGCGTGGGTGAGCTGGGAATGGGCAGGGGGGTATTTGCGGCGGGCGAGGCGGTAATGACTGACAATGTCGTGGTAAGTAGTCAGTCTGTCCCTGGTAGATCTGGCTCCATGGTAGCGAACGAGGCTGGGGCCCGCTCGGATTGTAAGTCCTCGAGCGACGACGTGGGCTGCCTCATTTCCTCCGAGGCCGGCATGAGCCGGGGTCCAAATTAGTTCTACCGGGGAGGTTGGGGAATTTTGACGGCGAGTGGCGAAGTAAGGCCACGAGCGAAATTTCGAACGGCCGTTTTAGAATATGAAATTATAATCGCGGGGGTCGGCCTGTGTGACAGCGCTAGCGCTATTGCCGCCTCCTCCGCCTCTCCGGGATGAGGGGTGTTCACCGTAAGGGAGTTATGGGAGTGGTGTCGGGCCTGTTGATCACGGCTATCGCATATGCGTCATGGTGGCGGTATTCAGCAGCGTCCACGTAGTGGATATCTGGGAGGATTGGAAGACGCCTCTCGAGTGCTTGTGCCCTCTGTGTTCTTCGGCCCACGTTATATGTTGGATGCATATTGCGGGGTAGTGGCCGAACTATGAGTTGAGCGGGGGTGGTATGCGGAATGGAGACTTTCCGGTCTAAGCCTGCCGGGATATTAAGGCCAACTCTGTGAAGAATGTGCAATCCTGTAGGGGTAGTCGCTAGACGGGCTATTTGAGCAGAAAGGTGCGCTTCTACTAGCTCTTCTGCCGTGTTGTGCACCCCTAGATGTTCGAATCTAGCAGTGGATGTGTGCAGGGGTAGTTAAAGTGCCGCTTTGTAAGCTTTTCGAATGAGGCAGTTGATTTTTTCAAGTTCAGTAGCGCTGACGTGGAGGTACGGCAGAGAGTACGTGATCCTGCTCACGACGAAGTTTTGGATCAAGCGCATCCTCTCATTTTCTCGTAAGCCCTGACGCCGAGTCGCTATACGCGAGTGACTACTCCCGAGAGCAGGTGCTGCCGTATGTGATCCGGGATGTAAGAACAGCACGACCTGCAAGCCGAATGAATTGCGTGCTGGCCCCTCCAGATTTGTTGCCTATTCGTTTTAGAAGGTGTATTGTGGCGTCCCAGTATTTCCTTAGTTCTTGAATCCAGGTAGTGGCGTTGCCTTTGCTGTTGATTGGAACGCCGAGAAGTTTGATCCAGCCATCTTGAGGCTCACAAAATTCCTGAGCACCGATCAAAAGGTGAACTTTGTCACATTGAGAAGCACTGCCTCCTATTTTCAGTACCGTAGACTTGGTGGGTGATATCTGCATGCCAGTTGATGTTAGGAGGTCTTCAAGGATGAGAAGAGCAGCCTGGAGTTTTGTGCATGACAATTCAGTGGCGTCGTAGTCTTATTTTTCAGTCCACAAAGGGTTGTCATCAGCGTACGTCGTCATGCGGACGCCGCTCCCTGCATGAATTGAATAGAAACGCATCGTATTAAAGCAGTGGCGCCACTGTTACCCTCCGGGAGAAGCCCACGTGAACATCTGAGGACGAAAGCTTCAAGGCCACGCCACGGACACGTGAGCAGCAAGCTGGTGAGCATGGCACAGTACTGTAGATTGACCCAATTCTCGCAATGCTTTCACGCCTATCTTAAGCCCCGTAATCGTAGGTGTCTTCTGTACTTTTTTTCACCTCAGGCTTTGGAGCTAGGCGGCGAAGCACCACTGCTCGACCATTACGTTTCGCTACAGGATGTGAGGCTCGGTAAGGCTCTAACAACGCTCTACGCTGATGATTGCACAACCTGTTGACAGTTTGGCAAAGCAAATCAACTTTCACTTCAATGAAACCTTAAGCCAAATTATTCAGAGATGCATCACATGAAAGAAGTTAATACAAAAAGTGTAAAATTTATTTTTTGTCATCATCATCATCCCCGGCCTATCTCCGCCCACTGCTGGGCAAAGGCCCCTCCCATTAATCTCCAATTATCCCGGTCCTGTGTTAACTGCGACAAATTTATCCTCGCAAACTTCTTGATCTCATCTGCCCATCTAACTTTCTGCCGCCCCCGGCAACGCTTGCCTTCTCTAGGGATCCACTCTGTTACCCTTAATGACCAACGGTTATCTTGCCTGCGCATTACATGCCCTGCCCACGTCCATTTCTTCTTAATTTCTACTGATATGTCCTTAACACGCGTTTGTTCCCTGACCCACTCCGCTCTCTTCTTGTCCCTTAATGTTACACCTATCATCTTCCGTTCCATTGCTCGTTGAGTCGTTCTCAATTTAAGTTGAACCCTCTTAGTGAGCTTCCAAGTTCCTGCCCCCGTAAGTGAGTACCGGTAAGATGCAGCTGTCATACTCTTTCTTCTTCAGGGGCAATGGTTGGCTGCTATTCATTATCTTGGAATGCCAGCCGTATGCACTCCACCCCATTATTTTTTGTATCTGTTATTATTTGGGAGTTCAGCGCGCCAAAGCCACAGATGGGCTGTGATGGCTGCCGTAGTGGAGGGCTCCGGACTAATCTTTATTTTCTGGGGATCTTCAACGTGCACCGAAATCTCTAAACCCGGGCGTTTTCGCTTTTCGCCTCCATCATAAAAACAGGCACCGCAGTCGGGATTGAACTCGCGTCCTTGCGCTCTGCAGCACAAAGCCTTAGCCACTGCGCCACCACGGCGGGCACATAGCGTCATTTTGTGTATCCACAACAAAATGACCCCTTTTCTTTTCAATTGCGATGGTGATGGTAACGTATTACCGCGGGTAACAGGGTGTGTATAAGCCTCGGTTTGCTCATAAGTGAAAACCCTCTCCGGAATCTACACACTACTAACTTTCTAATAATTATTTGTTTAAACTTCCTTCGATGAATCCGGCTTCGAGAGATTCACAACCACGCACTAACATTTTGGGTTATGGAAACCTAATTTGAGATCCGTTTACCGCTGTTAACTTGTACCAATTAAATCATAAACAAAACAACGCAGTTTTGGTTTAATAGTTGCGGTTACGCATCAGTTTCTTAGTGGGCGGGTAAAGCTGACTTAACGGCAACAGCCGACGCTATGTCGCTTACCCCTCCCCCTCCCCCCCCCCCCTTACTAACCCACAAGTAACACGTCACACCCGCCGTGGTGGCGAAGTAGCTAAGGCGTTGCGCTGCTGAGCACGAGCTCGCGGGTTCGATTCCCGGCCGCGGCGGCCGCTTTTCTGATGGGGGCGAAAAGCAAAAACGCCCGTGTGTACGAGATTTCGGCGCGCGTTAAAGATCCCCAGGTGGTCAAAATTTGTCCGGAGCCCTCCACTACAGCGCCCCATCGCCTGCATTGCGTCGGCGCGTTAAACCGTACAGTCAATCAGTAACACGTCACAACACATACCATGTTCTTCTTCTGGGTTTTCTTCACGACACTTACTCCCAAAACTTCACACCATGGCGGGGGAAAAACATCTCAAATATTTTTTTAATAGAATATTTAATAGAATGAACTTGAATGTCCCGTTCTTGAACAATATGATATTAATAAGTTGGTTTTACCTTGTATTCTTTTACGCGACGTAATCTGCTCCAGCTCATTTTTTACGAATGTGTTGTCCTGATAATATGTAAACTTATTTAGTCTTTTTTTCGTTATCAGTATCTCTTTATCTCCCTCTCGCATCACATATAGTGCTGCATTCCACCCCGCTATGGCCCTCTAATTGGGGTTATCAATGTTGTAAACAAACAAACAAACAAACATAGATAAAAATAAATCATTTTGGTAGAGCTTTTCATTTCGCCCCTACGCTTTCGCTTCAACTTACCGTTTTTGTTAAAAGAACAGGCTCAATAAGTTTTCTCAGTCGTAAACACTCCGCTACGCAACTCGAGTTTTGGACTCGTGTCTAAGCCCTTGTTTTAGCCTTCACCCCATTCAGTTTGCAATTCTAGTTGGCTGCTTGTACGGGGAGCAAAAAGATCCGAACGAGTGCATACATAAAAATACACGCGCGCATTTCCTGTTCGTTTGCTAGCACACCACGAGAGCCGCAGTGTTCGCATTCCCGATAGCTGCAGCCGGCGCGCCCCGGCCTCGAGGATGGCGTCCCGCCTTCCCCATGGAACAGACCGCGTACCACTTCACCTCCGGTCGTGGCGGCTTCCCAAGAAGAAAACCGGGCGCTGGCTTAACAGACAACGCATGCTCGAGAATCGGTGGCTATTGATTTCTTTTCAGGGCGATGCCTACGAGGGGGCCCAGGCTCCTCAGGATGCGCTGCTTTATCGGGCTCTGGCCTTTCGCAGCCCGAGCTCCAGCCCATTTTATGGCACGTGTCCCGGCACATAAAACACGTCTGAATTAAGCATAAAATCTAATGCGGCTCCATTGCGTGGCCCATGCGGCCAGGTTGCGCCTGATTCCGCGGCAAGGCTTTTGGTGAGCGTTGTGAGGAGCATCGACGTCGCCAGCGCGCCCAAGATAACCCGGCGGAGCCGCGTACAGCACTGACGATTCCGCTCAAGTCTGAAAGGACGCACTGATACGGCTTCGAAAAGTGCACGCACCGTTGCCCGCGGCAATGAAGCCATTATCCCAGAAGTTTATGTCATGTATGCACATGTACAGCGTGTCAAGAAATCAGAAAGGGCATCCGAAGACACAAAATATCCTCGACTACCAGACATAAACATCAGAGAATGTCACACACATTTGATTTATGAGCGTGCTGCGACGTCGTCACAGCGCGGATTTATACGTCAGTGGTTACGAAAACTTTCTATTCTTCCGAAAAAAAGAACTGCGCATAAAACGAGGACACAAGAGAAGACTATTGATTGATTGATTGATTGATTGATTGATTGATTGATTGATTGATTGATTGATTGATTGATTGATTGATTGATTGATTGATTGATTGATTGATTGATTGATTGATTGATTGATTGATTGATTGATTGATTGATTGATTGTAGGGTTTAACGCGCCGACGCAACGCAGGCGATGAGGCGCGCCGTAGTGGAGGGATCCGGATTAATTTTGACCACCTGGGGATCTTTAACGTGCGCCGAAATCTTGAACACACGGGCGTTTTTGCTTTCAGCCTCCATCAGAAAAGCGGCCACCGCGGCCGGAAATCTAACCCACGTCCTCGTGCTCAGCAGCATAACGCCTTAGCCACTGAACCACCGCGGCGGGTACAAGAGAAGGCGACTAGACACACAGCGCGCAGCTGTATAAACTAGTAGAACCATTGATGTCAAAAACGTTAAACAAAGAAACAGAGCAGTATACAAACTTGGGCTAGTTGGCACGTTACGAAAAAACAAAACTGCGCATAAAACGAGGACACAAGAGAAGACGACTTACACACAGGGCACAGTCTAGCCACACAGGAGGCAGTGTCTCTAGTCGTCTTCTCTTGTGCCCTCGTTTTATTCATAACGTGCCAATTAGCCCAAGTTTGTTTTCTATTCTCCCATTGCGACAGCATGCACGTGGCCATGAATTTACTGTTTATTCTTCGCAGGGTGCTTTCCGCATTTTCGTGTGGTCGACCCGTCATCCGTCGTCCCTAATGTGACATCCTGCCCGCGCCTCCTCCGCAAAAGCCCGTAGCCTAATAGCAGGTGACAAGGGTTATCCCTCTTCCCTTCTACTGGGTTATGAAGAATATATCTCCAACATTCGCGCAGATATCTTGTAATATTACCACTCTCTCGACCATGGCGCAGAATTTTGACACACTTACAGCCTGATGCCTTGGCTGGTATAAGTGGTGCAGCATGTTTTAGCTGAGTCATTATTTTATAAGACGACTGTAATGTAATGTGTCTCCGCTTGCCACAGCACCAACACACACACACACAAACACACACATAAGACAGAAATAAGAGTTGGCAGTCAAGAAAACCTCGGAAAGCAAAGGGGAGGATGTGGTAGGTCATTGAAACAGATAAAGAATTTGGAATGAAAGAAAGTGGAGAAAAAATGCCCGCCAGGTTTTCTTGACTGCCAACTCTTATTTCTGTCTTATTTTCAACGAGCCCCTCATTTCCCATTCTGATTCGCTATATATATAATATATATATATATATATATATATATATATATATATATATATATTAATATATATATATATATATATATATATATATATATATATATATATATATATATATATATATATATATATATATATATATATATATATATATATATATATATATATATATATATATATATATATATATATATATATATACATTCTAAAGAGAAATTAATGTCGTTATCTTTTGTTAACCATGAATGCTCCAAACCGTACATTTGTGTCTGCATGCCAAGAGCGGCAGAAAGATTTCGTGGGAGAAGGAACGGGGCAGCTTCAGCGGTGGACGTGCTGAGCGTATGCTTTACGCCGTTTTTAATTAGGATAAACATGGTAGTTTAAAATGTGAAACATCCTAAACACACTCGAAAAGCGGCGAAAAACTTGCACAGGCGCACAATATTCGTGTGTTAGTTTAGCTACTGCTTTTTTGTTTTGCATCGTACACACTCATTTTGTTATAATTTGTGAGTCAACCCCGGAGTTTTCTTGCCTGTGTTATGCGTGTATTTGTTATGACAAAGACACCTTCTTTTTTAATCGGGAATGAAATATTCCGCAAATTAAAAGCGAACACATTAAATGGCGCGTCGAGCAGAAAACCCGCCGTCCGAGCAGAGAAACTGCTTCCGAAATGGTGAACGGCGCAAAGAGAATAGGAATACGAGCTGAGAAGTAAACTAGGAGATTTTACGACTGGGTGGCGATCGCACTCAGCCTTCCGAAGTGCGAATCCAGTACACACACCCGACGCCACTTCGGGTCCTTTGCTCCAGGTGCCTCAAGGCAGACCCAGTGAATGCGTTGTAGCCTTCGATTCAGAAAAGACGTTAGCTCGGGCACGCATCTCGACGTACAGTGAGTTTGACGGTGTCTGACATGTAGTTCACCTCAGTGTTAAGGTAACGACACTTCAAGGCTCGGTATGAGTCTGGCAACATACCCGGTCACGTTCATTGGGCAGTGACGACGACAGCTGCTGACAGAAGCTCGCGGCCGATTAATAAATTCCCATTTGGCTGCGGCATCAGCGTAACCAACCAAAATTATCTCATACCCCATCAGTTGAATTGCTCAGTGACGATGACACCTTCCGTAAGAGGCGCACGGCCGATACACTTATTTTTATTGACTGTGACGTCTACGGGTATCTCACGGACTATAGAAGGAGCACACTGCGACGTTAAGCTCAATACTATAACTTTCATATTTACGTCTTATTACGAGTGTTTAGGTTACTTGGAGCTTTTGTTTTTACATATTCTAGAAAGAGACGAACAGGCTGACCTGGCCATGAAAGGCGTGCCGGCCAATGTCTCCATTCCAGTAGCGCCTCTAAAAACATCTCACGGCACATCACCAGGGTCGCTAAACTTTGTGTCTTAATCTGGACGGAGATTTAGTGCTTTTCCACCAGCGAAGCTGTGGTGGCGAGCCTCACCGTGAGCGACAATACTCTTTGACCGGGGCGTAGTCCAATGAGTGCACGAAACAAAACATGTTTGCTTGTACATTGCGTTCGAGCATACTTCGTAGTTAATTGCTAGAATGAAACTTGTTACGGACTAGAGCTTTATTTCACCGGAAAAACATTGGGCTGTCCGTTTCCCTCCCGTAAAAGCCCATGTATTGAGAGCAGACAGGAATTCTACAATATTTACGACTTCACTGTGAACGCACCGATTGGGACAAGTAAATGAAACTCGGCGCAGTGGTTGAGTCGTCTTAACGGCTAATTGTAATTTAATTGGTTCTGAAATAGTTTTAATGAAACAAGAGTTAGAGCCGTTTTCTGTAACTATACTCTCTCCGTAGATGAACATGCTTCACCGTGCAACATTTAACGTGAGAAAGACATATTACGAACACCAAACTTACACCGCTCTTCTTAAAGTCGGCTTCACCTCTAAATACAAATCCATTGCTGGGAAGACATTTTCAGGGGAAATATAAGCCGTCTTATATTAAAATATGAAGGCCCTAGGACCTTGTGTTATTAATTGCTGCACACTTCAGGGACTCGCCTTGTCGTCGTAGCTCGCTCGCTGGGCCCCAGTAGAGCCACACGGCGTTCCGTCGTAGCGGCTGTCGTCGCGGCGTAACCCAGAGGCTTCGAAAGCCAAGCGGTTTATATAGTCATAAGTGTTCGAAACTCGTGAACCACTTACGCTTGTCATACATCTACGCGTTGTTTAGCGCAAAGAAATCTGCACGTATATTTCAGACAAAATATACGTAATTAACCGCCAGCGCCCGCGTTCATTTAGTTAGGTACGCTCGTTGGTTTCGTTTTTACAACAGTAAGCGAAAAAAACGTGGCAGTGCAACGCCGGCACGTGCGGGAGGAAAAGAAAGCACAAAAAGAACAGAACTCGCGCTGGCGCAGTTTCAGGCAGGGGGAGCGCGAGCGCTGCGAAGGCGGGAAATTTGAATTGCATTGAGTGGTAGCAGTGAGCGGATAACGGCGCTACAGCCCATTATGGCGAATCACTGCTCTGCACTTCCGATAGCTTTCACATTGAGTGGAACGGCTTTAATTTTTTTTTCTTATGATCTGTTTCCATACGCTGAAGGTGTGGCGCACAGTTTTACGATCCCGGGGATTTGAGTGGGCGCCGCAAGGTGGCGCTACGCTAGGGTGCGATGGGCCATAGAGGTGACGAAGAGGCGGCTGGCATAGAGAGCGGCTGGAATGGTGGTGGAAGAAAAGTAGGGAAGAGAGTTGGAGGTTGGATGAGTAATGCACTGAATTAGAATTTAGAACAGAAGGGGGGGGGGGGGGGGCGAGCGACGGAAGTTTAAAACCGGGGGAGGGGGCAAACCCATTAAGTTAGTTAGTCAAGGGTAGGTCAAATAAGTGGAATAACACAGGCACGTCGGTCCCTATACAAAGGGAGGGCCTCCAATCATCATCATCATCATCATCATCATCATCATCGTGATGCTTGTCCATGCACGCCGCCCTGTTGCCGGAGACGATCTGCTGGATCCTATCATAAACAGATTCGCTGTAAAAAAGAGGAGAGTTGCGATGGAATGCGGCGCGTACTTTTACTTAATCACGTAAAGTTTATTCACGGAGAATCATTGTTTGTCCCGTTCCCAATAAAGCGAACTGGTGTGTTATGATGGTATCCGTTGCTCGTTTCCGCCAACCTTCCATAAACTACTGCGCTGTATAGGCAAGTCTGGGGATATGCAAACTTCAGCCCCACAATATTTTTTTTTTCCGCACGGGGAACCTCGAGCAATCTTTGTGACGGGGAGTGGCGACACTGCATACCCTGAGCCCCATGCATCAGTGGTGTCCAACGGTGGCTGTGTGTTGAGAGGTGTTAGGTAGAAACTACGAACGGTGACCACCGGAGACTTAGTAAAGCTCCGTCCGACAGGCTTCTTGTCTTTTTACTAGGTGGCGAGCTCCGATACCTTACTGATTATCGAAATAACCTCAGTGGCCTGTATGCCTACCCTGCTTTTTACAATGCTGTATGGTATTGTAAGAACTCTTCCTTTAAAATGAGCGGGCCCAAGAGAGCCCCCCCCCCCCCTCCTACCCATCCCGGAGCATTGAACCAGTGCACCAGCTTATTGTTAAGTAAGCCATACATTTTTCCACCACGATTCCTTGCCATTCTGCCTTAAATACCTGAACGGTAGTGACTACTAAGTTTTCTTTCAAAATCGGCAAGTGTTTGCAAAGCGGGGTTGAACAAAATTACAACGCAAGAAAAGCTTTCGTCCCAAGATAGAAGTTCACACCAAATAGTAGACAGCTTCCTCAGCGAAACACAGATGATCTTGAAATAGCTGTCACAATAAATTGAAGCCTTAATTTCACGCAAGGAGTTATTACCGAGAGACAGTTTCTAAACAAAAGAGGCTCCTGGCAAGCCCGCGCGATCAAGGCCGTATAGCAGTCAAATGCATCGCAATGAGGCTAGATCGACAAGAATTCGGAAGGAAATATGTAATAATGGCGTTCTATTTAAGCAAATTATCCGGCACTCCTCTGTCCATCTTGACTCCGCAAGTGTCAACGCTATATACATGGCACAATGGCCGCGCTGCGGGAAAGGAACATGCTCAAAATGCCGATACAATGCCTACCCCTCAGAAAACTGCAACACCCAAGAGTTCAAATACTCCGAGTACCAAGGACCCAATCCCGCCTACTCTCGTTCGCGCTAAAAATTCAAAAACGAAAAACCAGTTATCAATTTGAAAATCACACACAACCTAACTTGTCTCCAGGAAGAGCTCATAACGCTTACACATACCTTTGTGTAAATATGAACTCCAG